>NW_020838011.1:5579578-5593673 GCF_003676395.1 Aethalodelphis obliquidens
AAAAAAAACAAAAAAAGACAGAAAGAACCCTAGGACAAATGGTAAAAGCAAAGCTATACAGACAAAATCATACACAGAAGCATACACATATACACTCACAAAAAGAGAAAAAGGAAAAAATATATATATATATCATTGCTCCCAAAGTCCACTGCCTCAATTTGGGATGATTCATTGTGGATTCAGGTATTTCACAGTTGCAGCGTACATTAAGTTGATTGTGGAGATTTAATTCGCTGCTCCTGAGGCTGCTGGGAGAAATTTCCCTTTCTCTTCTTTGTTCGTACAGCTCCTGGGGTTCAGCTTTGGATTTGGCCCTGCCTCTGTGTGTTGGTCACCTGAGGGCATCTGTTCCTGCCCAGACAGTACCGGGTTAAAAGTGCAGCTGATTAGGGGGCTCTGGTTCACTCAGGCCTGGAGGAGGGAGGGGCATGGAATGTGGGGCAAGCCTTTGGCGGCAGAGGCCAGCGTGACGTTTCACCAGCCTGAGGTGCACCGTGTGTTCTCCTGGGGAAGTTGTCCCTGGATCACTGGTCCCTGGCAGTGGTGGGCTGCACAGGCTCCTGGGAGGGAGGTGTGGATAGTGACCTGTGCTTGCACACAGACTTATTGGTGGCTGCAGCAGCAGCCTTAGCATCTCCTGCCCATCTCTGGGGTCCGTGCTGATAGCCACGGCTCGTGCCCATCTCTGGAGCTCGTTTAGGCAGTGCTGTGAATCCCCTCTCCTCTCGCACCACAAAACAAAGAGGCATAAAAAGTCTCTTGCCTCTTCGGCAGCTCCTGACCTTTTCCTAGACACACTCCAGGCTAGCTGTGGCACACTAGCCCCCTTCAGGCTGTGTTCAGGCAGCCAACCCCAGTCCTCTCCCTGGGATCCGACCTCCGAATCCCGAGCCTCAGCTCCCAGCCCGCACCTGTCCCAGCAGGTGAGCAGTTAAGCCTCTCGGGCTGGTGAGTGCTGGTTGGCACCGATCCTCTGTGCAGGAATCTCTCCACTTTGCCCTCTGCATCCCTGTTGCTGTGCTCTCCTCTGTGGCTCCAAAGCTTCCTCCCTCTGCTAGCCACAGTCTCTGCCCGCAAAGGGGCTTCCTAGTGTGTGGAAACCTTTCCTCCTTCACAGCTCCCTCCCACTGGCGCAGGTCCTGTCTCTATTCTTTTGTCTCTGTTTATTCTTTTTTCTTTTGCCCTACCCAGGTATGTGGGGAGTTTCTTGCCTTTTGGGAGGTCTGAGTTCTTCTGCCAGCATTCAGTAGGTGTTCTGTAGGGGTTATTCCACACATAGATGTATTTTTGATGTATTTATGGGGAGGAAGATGATCTCCACGTCTTACTCTTCTGCCATCTTGGAGCTCCTTCCATTTTTAAGTAATAAGTTATTTCTATTGGACAATTTATAGACATAATATTTTCAGCATTTTGACATTGTATATACAAGCAAATAAGAATCAACATACAAAAAACTGAGTGAAGGATTAATTGTATTTTGGATTCTTATTAAACTTGCTTAATTTCTTAGATTACCATTTTCATTTAAAATATTCCTTATTATAAAGAAAATGCTAAAAGTACACTTTAAAGCATGTTTCATTATCTGGATCAGAGTTGAAATTTTTAGGATTTATTGGTACAAGTGATCTATTCAAACAAATCAGGCATGCCTGCTTCCCTTTAATCATACTGAATAAATAGCTAAAGATTGAAATAAATTGTGTAAATCATTAAATATTAATATACCATGTAGTCTTTTAAAATTATATCTCTATCAGTGGAGTAAATAAAAAGAAATGACAAGTGAATAAACAGAACAAAGACTTTATCTCTTTTAAATTGTATACCCAATGTTATAATAAAGTGGTATAATATAAATTCATGCTGTGTCTTGATGATTTCTCAAACTTGATTTACTTTGGGGATATTATAGTAATGAAAGTGTAAGTTCCTAGTACCCCATGTTTTAATTAATGTAGTAGTAAAGTAGAAGCCATTTTAACAAAATTGTTATGCCATCCAACAAGAATATACTGCCTTTCTTCTTTCATACAAAGGATTTAGAAAGAAAATGGTTAGAGGTTACAAGGAAGTATTTTGAGAAATAGGAATCATGAGAATAATTAAAATACATATAATTAAATGAGAAAGATAAGACAAAAAGAGAGAAAGACAGAATAGAGAGAGAGAATTAGAATACTTTGATACCTACTTTCTGGCACTGATTTTCAGAAAAATAGCATTTGTTCAAGATTTCGTAGCCAAATTTGGTATACAGAGCATCACTTTATTTTCTTGTAATTAATAGATTATTTTAAAGAAAATTTTAGACTTACATAAAAATAAATCAAGAAGTACAGCGATTACTATATACCCTACACATTCACAGTGTCCCATTATTAACATCTTTTAACAGTTAATGAACAATACTGACACATAACTATTAACTTAAGTCCATAGTTTACATTAAACCATGAGTTGTATAATTTTTAAATGTTTTAGCAAATGTATAATGTCATAAATCCACACTTACAGTATCACACAGAATAGTTTCAGTTAAACTGAGTAGATGTCTAGCAGCTTGATTGCCGGGTCATATGGTAAGCCTATATTTAGCTATATAGGAAATTTAGCAAATTGTCTTTCAAAGTGGCTCTGTCATTTTGCATTCCCACCAGTAATGAAAAAGTTCCTATTGCTCTGCATCTTCATCCACATTTGGTATTGGTGGGTTTTTGGATGTTAGGTATTCTTAATAGGTGTGTAGTAATATCTCATTGTTGCTTTAATTTGCAATTACTTATTGACATATGATACTGAGACCTTTTCATATGCTTAGTCACTATCTTACATCTTCTTTGATATAGTATCTGTTCAGATCTTTAGCTCATTTTTTAAATGGGTTTTTTTGTTTTCTTATTGTTAGGGTTTAAGCATGTATGTTTTGGATATTAGTCATTTATCACATACATGCTTTGCAAATATTTTCTCCCAGTATTAAGCTAGTATTTTCATTCTCTATGAGTTTTGCAGAGCAGAGCAGAAGTTACTAATTTAATAAAGTTCAACTTAACATTTTTCTTTCATGGATTATATTTTTGACAAACAAAATGTTACTTAGATTTTCACCTATGTTATTTTTTAGGAGTTTTATAGTTTGTTTTCAATTTAGGTATATGATCTATTTTGAATTAATCTTTGTAAAAGTGAAAAGTGTAAGTAGCTCAGTGCCTACACTGATTGTTTTTTGGCATGTAGATGTACATTGTTCTAGCACCAGTTCAGTTTTTTAAAAAGATAATATTTAATGTGGTTATATATAAATGTATAAAATGTGCCCTTTTAACAGTTTTTAAATGTGTGATTCAGTGGCATTATATTCAGTTTTTGTTGTGCAACAATAACCACTATCTACTTCCAAACCTAATTTAATACGCCAAACAGAAACTCTGTACCCATTGAGCAAAAACTCCCAATTTCTCCTCCTTTTTAGTCCCTGATAACCTCTAATTTCCTTTATGACTCTAATAATGTGACTATTACAGAAATTTCAATTTCTCCACATCCTTGCTTAAAATTATTTTCCACTTTTGTTTTTCTGTTAATTATACCTATCTTAGTAGGTGGAAAGTGATATCTTATTATGATTCTGATTTGCATTTCTCTAATGACTAATAATATTGAGCATCTTTTCAGATTCTTACTTTTCAGATTCTTACTTACTGACGATTTGACATCTTCTTTGGATACAGACTACTCCAGTCCTTCATCCAATTTTTTACTTAGGTTTTTGCTTTTGAGCTGTAGAAGTTCTTTAAATATTTTGGATATTAAATCATTATCAGAGATATAATTTGCAAATCTTTCCTTCCATTCTGTAGCTTGTGCTTTTTTAATATTTTATTTTTTAGAACTGTTTTAGGTTTGAAAAGAAACTGAAAGTACAGAGATACTTCCCATATGCCCTCTGCCCATACACATGCATAATCTCCTCCATTATCAACATCACTTGTCAGAATGGTATATTTTTTACCAAGGATGAACCTGTATTTACACATCACAGTTGTTCAGAGTTCATAGTTCACTCTTGATGTTGTACATTCTATGGATTTGGAAAAATGTATAATGACATATCCATAATTATCATATACAGAGTTATTTTTACTGCCTTAAAATCCTCCATGCTCTGCCTATTCATCTCTTTCCTGTCCCTTGTCCTTGGCAATGACTGAACATTCTATGTCTCCATAGGTGTACCTTTTCAAGAATTTCATATTGTTGGAATCATACAGTACATGGCCTTTAAAGATTGGCTTCCCTCACTTAGCAACATGCATTTAAGTTTCCTTTATGTCTTTTCATGGCTTGGTAACTCATTTCTCTTTAGTGCTAAATAATATTCCATTATCTGGATGTACTGCAGTTTATTTATCCATTCACCTACTGAACGACATCTAAGTTGCCTCCAAGTTTAGTAAATTATGAATTTACTACTATAAACATCCATGTGCAGGTTTTTCTGCAGATGTAAGTCTTCAGTTCCACATATATTAGTAGTTATTAGTAATATGTGTACTCTCATTTTTTTGTACTTTGGCTGAATAGAGGCTTTTGAATTTTATTGAGCTTTTTAAAGAACTGGCTTTTGGTTTCATTTCCTCTGATGATTTCCTATTTTCTTTAATTTTACTTTTTTACTTTTTAAAATTTTTATTGAAATACATTTGATTTATAATGTTTGTTAGTTTCAGGTATATAGTAAAGTGATTCAGTTATATATATATTATATCTACCTATATATACATATATTTTACATTCTCTTCTAATATAGGTTACTACAAGATATTGAGTATAGTTCCCTGTGCTTTATAGTAGGTCCTTGTGCGGTATCTATTTTATATATAGTAGTGTGTGTATTTTAATCCCCAGCTCCTAACTTATCTCAACCCCCTACCTTGGTGAGTCTATTCTGTTTTGTAAATAAGTTCATTTGTATCGTTATTTTAGATTATATATACGAGTGATATCATATGATATTTGCCTTTCTCTGGCTTGCTTCACTTTATGATAATCTTAAGGTCCATCCATGTTGCTGCAAATGACATTATTTCATTCTTTTTAATGGTTGAGAAATATTCCATTGTATAAATATACCACATCTTCTTTATCCATTCATCTTTCAATAGACACTTAGGCTGCTTCCATGTCTTAGCTATTGTAAATAGTGCTGCAATTAATATTGGGGTGCATGTATTTTTTCGAATTATGGTGTCTCCAGATATAGGCCCATGAGTGGGATTGCTGAATCATATGGTAACTCTATTTTTAGTTTTCTAAGGAACCTCCATATTGTTCTCCATAGTAGTTGTACCAATTTACATTCCCACCAAAAGTGTAGGGGGGTTCCCTTTCCTCCACACCCTCTCCAGCATTTACTGTTTGTAGGCTTTTTGATGTTGGCCATTCTCACTACTGTGAGGTGATACCTCACTGTAGTTTTGATTTGCATTTCTCTAATACTTAGTGACGTTGAGCAGTTTTTTCATGTGCCTGTTGGCCATCTGTATGTCTTCTTTGGAGAAATGTCTTTTTAGATCTTGCACCCATTTTTATTTTTTTTTTTTGATATTGAGCTGTATGAGTTCTTTTCTGGAGATTAATCCCTTGTCAGTCACATCATTTGCAGATATTTTCTCCAATCCTGTAGGTTGTATTTTTGTTTTGTTTATGGATTCCTTTGTTGTGCAAAAACTTTTAAGTTTAATTAGGTCCCGTGTGTTTATTTTTGTGTTTAATTCCATTACTCTCAGAGACGGATACAAAAAGATATTGCTGTGATTTATGTCAAAGAGTGCTTGGCCTATGTTTTCCTCTGGGAGATTAATAGTACCTGATTTACATTTAGGTATTTAATCCATTTTGAGTTTATTTTTGTGTACAGTGTTAGAGAATGTTCTAATTTCATTCTTTTACATGTAGCTGTCCAGTTTTCCCAACACAACTTATTGAAGAGACTGTCTTTTCTCCATTGTATATTCTTGCCTCCTTTGTCACAGATTAATTGACCAGAAATACATGCATTTATTTCTGGGCTTTTCTATCTTGTTCCATTGATCTATGTTTGTGTTTTTGTGCCAGTACCATACTGTTTTGATTACTGTAGCTTTGTAGTATAGTCTGAAGTCAGGGAATCTCATTCTTCCAGCTCAGTTTTTCTTTCTCAAGATTGCTTTGGCTATTTGGGGTCTTTTGTGTTTCCATAGAAATTAAAATTTTTTTTGTTCTAGTTCTGTGAAAAATACTGTTGGTAATTTGATAGGAATTGCAGTGAATCTATAGATTGCCTTGGGTAGTAAAGTCATTTTGACAATATTGATTTTTCCTATCCAAGAACATTGTATATCTTTCCATCTGTTTGTATCATCTTTGATTTCTTCCATCAGCATCTTATATTTTTCAGAGTACAGCTCTTTTGCCTCTTTAGATAGGTTTATTCCTAGGTATTTTATTCTTTTTGATGACATGGTATATGGGATGGTTGCCTTAATTTCTCCTTCTGATCTTTCATTGTTAGTGTATAGAATTGCAACAGATTTCTGTGTATTAATTTTTTTTTTTTTTTTTTAAGAATCTAGAAGAAAGTTAAAAATAAATAAATAAATAAATACAGCAAAAGTAGAGAGTATTAATATGTAAGACAAATTTTTTAATGGACCCGATAAATAAAACCAGGAGCTGGCTCTTTAAAATGATCAGTACAACAGAAAACACTGCCAGGCTTTCGAATAAAAAACAGAAAACAAAACAAATAAATGCCATTAGGACTGAGAAATGAGAAAAACACAGTTTGTAGAGGTAATTTTAAATTATGAGAAAGAACACTTCATACGTATCACACTGACAAAAAATTAAATATGGCCAGGAGTTATGTATATCAATATGGCTAAATCTCAAAACCATTATATTGAACAAATTGTTAGAGATGTGAACATTATGAACATTAGGGCAGCTTAGATGTGAAGATTTAAAATAAATACAAAGAAAGTGTGGGTTATTATAAAGACATAAATATGTAGTAAAAATAGAAAAGCAGGTATGGGAATGTTAACAACAAATGCAAGATAATAGTTACCCCTGGTAACTTCCATATATATATGTTAGCATATGGTATTTGTTTTCCTCTTTCTTACTTCACTTTTTTTTTTTTTTTTTTAACATCTTTATTGGGGTATAATTGCTTTACAATGGTGTGTTAGTTTCTGCTTTATAACAAAGTGAATCAGTCATACATAAACATATGTTCCCATATGTCTTCCCTGTTGCCTCTCCCTCCCTCCCACCCTCCCCATCCCACCCCTCCAGTCTGTCACAAAGCACCGAGCCAATATCCCTGTGCCATGCGGCTACTTCCCACTAGCTATCTACCTTACTGCGTTTGTTAGTGTGTATATGCCCATGACTCTCTCTCGCCCTGTCACAGCTCACCCTTCCCCCTCCCCATAACCTCAAGTCCGTTCTCTAAGAGGTCTGCGTCTTTATTCCAGCTTTACCCTTAGGTTCTTCATGACATTTTTTTCTTAAATTCCATATATGTGTGTTAGCATACGGTATTTGTCTTTTTCTTTCTGACTTACTTCACTCTGTATGACAGACTCTAGGTCTATCCACCTCATTACAAATAGCTCAATTTCGTTTCTTTTTATGGCTGAGTAATATTCCATTGTATATATGTGCCACATCTTCTTTATCCATTCATCCGATGATGGGCACTTAGGTTGTTTCCATCTCCGGGCTATTGTAAATAGAGCTGCAATGAACATTTTGGTACATGACTCTTTTTGAATTTTGGTTTCCTCAGGGTATATGCCCAGTAGTGGGATTGCTGGGTCATATGGTAGTTCTATTTGTAGTTTTTTAAGGAACCTCCATACTGTTCTCCATAGTGGCTGAACCAATTCACATTCCCACCAGCAGTGCAAGAGGGTTCCCTTTTCTCCACACCCTCTCCAGCATTTATTGTTTCTAGATTTTTTGATGATGGCCATTCTGACTGGTGTGAGATGATATCTCATTGTAGTTTTGATTTGCATTTCTCTAATGATTAATGATGTTGAGCATTCTTTCATGTGTTTGTTGGCAGTCTGTATATCTTCTTTGGAGAAATGTCTATTTAGGTCTTCTGCCCATTTTTGGATTGGGTTGTTTGTTTTCTTGTTATTGAGCTGCATGAGCTGCTTGTAAATTTTGGAGATTAATCCTTTGTCGGTTGCTTCATTTGCAAATATTTTCTCCCATTCTGAGGGTTGTCTTTTGGTCTTGTTTATGGTTTCCTTTGCTGTGCAAAAGCTTTGAAGTTTCATTAGGTCCCATTTGTTTATTTTTGTTTTTATTTCCATTACTCTAGGAGGTGGGTCAGAAAGGATCTTGCTTTGATTTATGTCATAGAGTGTTCTGCCTATGTTTTCCTCTAAGAGTTTGATAGTTTCTGGCCTTACATTTAGGTCTTTAATCCATTTTGAGCTTATTTTTGTGTATGGTGTTAGGGAGTGATCTAATCTCATACTTTTACATGTACCTGTCCAGTTTTCCCAGCACCACTTATTGAAGAGGCTGTCCTTTCTCCATTGTACATTACTGCCACCTTTATCAAAGATAAGGTGTCCATATGTGCATGGGTTTATCTCTGGGCTTTCTATCCTGTTCCATTGATCTATCTTTCTGTTTTTGTGCCAGTACCATACCGTCTTGATGACTGTAGCTTTGTAATATAGTCTGAAGTCAGGGAGCCTGATTCCTCCAGTTCCTTCTTTCGTTCTCAAGATTGCTTTGGCTATTCGGGGTCTTTTGTGTTTCCATACAAATTGTGAAATTTTTTGTTCTAGTTCTGTGAAAAATGCCAGTGGTAGTTTGATAGGGATTGCATTGAATCTATAGATCGCTTTGGGTAGTAGAGTCATTTTCACAATGTTGATTCTTCCAATCCAAGAACATGGTATATCTCTCCATCTATTTATATCATCTTTAATTTCTTTCATCAGTGTCTTATAATTTTCTGCATACAGGTCTTTTGTCTCCTTAGGTAGGTTTATTCCTAGATATTTTATTCTTTTTGTTGCAATGGTAAATGGGAGTGTTTTCTTGATTTCACTTTCAGATTTTTCATCGTTAGTATATAGGAATGCCAGAGATTTCTGTGCATTAATTTTGTATCCTGCCACTTTACCAAATTCATTGATTAGCTCTAGTAGTTTTCTGGTAGCACCTTTAGGGTTCTCTATGTATAGGATCATGTCATCTGCAAACAGTGACAGCTTTACTTCTTCTTTTCCAATTTGGATTCCTTTTATTTCCTTTTCTTCTCTGATTGCTGTGGCTAAAACTTCCAAAACAATGTTGAATAATAGTGGTGAGAGTGGGCAACCTTGTCTTGTTCCTGATCTTAGTGGAAATGCTTTCAGTTTTTCACCATTGAGGATGATGTTTGCTGTGGGCTTGTCATATATGGCCTTTATTATGTTGAGGAAAGTTCCCTCTATGCCTACTTTCTGCAGGGTTTTTATCATAAATGGGTGTTGAATTTTGTCAAAAGCTTTCTCTGCATCTATTGAGATGATCATATGGTTTTTCTCCTTCAATTTGTTAATATGGTTTATCACATTGATAGATTTGCATATATTGAAGAATCCTTGCATTCCTGGAATAAACCCCACTTGATCATGGTGTATGATCCTTTTAATGTGCTGTTGGATTCTGTTTGCTAGTATTTTGTTGAGGATTTTTGCATCTATGTTCATCAGTGATATTGGCCTGTAGTTTTCTTTCTTTGTGACATCCTTGTCTGGTTTTGGTATCAAGGTGATGGTGGCCTCGTAGAAGGAGTTAGGGAGTGGTCCTCCCTCTGCTATATTTTGGAAGAGTTTGAGAAGGATAGGTGTTAGCTCTTCTCTAAATGTTTGATAGAATTCGCCTGTGAAGCCATCTGGTCCTGGGCTTTTCTTTGTTGGAAGATTTTTAATCACAGTTTCAATTTCAGTGCTTGTGATTGGTCTGTTCATATTTTCTATCTCTTCCTGATTCAGTCTTGGCAGGTTGTGCATTTCTAAGAATTTGTCCATTTCTTCCAGATTGTCCATTTTATTGGCATAGAGGTGCTTGTAGTAATCTCTCATGATCTCTTTTATCTCTGCAGTGTCAGTTGTTACCTCTCCTTTTTCATTTCTAATTCTATTGATTTGAGTCTTCTCCCTTTTTTTCTTGATGAGTCTGGCTAGTGGTTTATCTATTTTGTTTATCTTCTCAAAGAACCAGCTTTTAGTTTTATTGATCTTTGCTATTGTTTCCTTCATTTCTTTTTCATTTATTTCTGATCTGATTTTTATGATTTCTTTCCTTCTGCTAGCTTTGGGGTTTTTTTGTTCTTCTTTCTCTAATTGCTTGAGGTGCAAGGTTAGGTTGTTTATTCGAGATGTTTCCTGCTTCTTAAGGTGGGCTTGTATTGCTATAAACTTCCCCCTTAGAACTGCTTTTGCTGCATCCCATAGGTTTTGGGTCGTTGTGTCTCCATTGTCATTTGTTTCTAGGTATTTTTTGATTTCCTCTTTGATTTCTTCAGTGATCTCTTCATTATTAAGTAGTGTATTGTTTAGCCTCCATGTGTTTGTATTTTTTACAGATCTTTTCCTGTAATTGATATCTAGTCTCATGGCGTTGTGGTCAGAAAAGATACTTGATAAAATTTCAATTTTCTTAAATTTACCAAGGCTTGATTTGTGACCTAAGATATGATCTATCCTGGAGAATGTTCCATGAGCACTTGAGAAAAATGTGTATTCTGTTGTTTTTGGATGGAGTGTCCTATAAATATCAATTAAGTCCATCTTGTTTAATGTATCATTTAAAGCTTGTGTTTCCTTATTTATTTTCATTTTGGATGATCTGTCCATTGGTGAAAGTGGGGTGTTTAAGTCCCCTACTATGAATGTGTTACTGTCGATTTCCCCTTTTATGGCTGTTAGTATTTGCCTTATGTATTGAGGTGCTCCTATGTTGGGTGCATAAATATTTACAATTGTTATATCTTCTTCTTGGATCGATCCCTTGATCATTATGTAGTGTCCTTCTTTGTCTCTTTTAATAGTCCTTATTTTAAAGTCTATTTTGTCTGATATGAGAATTGCTACTCCAGCTTTCTTTTGGCTTCCATTTGCATGGAATATCTTTTTCCATCCCCTTACTTTCAGTCTGTATGTGTCTCTAGGTCTGAAGTGGGTCTCTTGTAGACAGCATATATAAGGGTCTTGTTTTTGTATCCATTCAGCTAATCTGTGTCTTTTGGTGGGAGCATTTAGTCCATTTACATTTAAGGTAATTATAGATATGTATGTTCCTATTCCCATTTTCTAAATTGTTTTGGGTTCGTTATTATAGGTCTTTTCCTTCTCTTGTGTTTCTTGCCTAGAGAAGATCCTTTAGCATTTGTTGTAAAGCTGGTTTGGTGGTGCTGAACTCTCTCAGCTTTTGCTTGTCTGTAAAGGTTTTAATTTCTCCATCAAATCTGAATGAGATCCTTGCTGGGTAGAGTAGTCTTGGCTGCATGTTTTTCTCCTTCATCACTTTCAGTATGTCCTGCCACTCCCTTCTGGCTTGTAGGGTTTCTGCTGAGAGATCAGCTGTTAACCTTATGGGGATTCCCTTGTGTGTTATTTGTTGTTTTTCCCTTGCTGCTTTTAATATGCTTTCTTTGTATTTAATTTTTGACAGTTTGATTAATATGTGTCTTGGCGTATTTCTCCTTGTATTTATCTTGTATGGGACTCTCTGTGCTTCCTGGACTTGATTAACTATTTCCTTTCCCATATTAGGGAAGTTTTCAACTATAATCTCTTCAAATATTTTCTCAGTCCCTTTTTTTTTCTCTTCTTCTTCTGGAACCCCTATAATTCGAATGTTGGTGCGTTTAATGTTGTCCCAGAGGTCTCTGAGACTGTCCTCAGTTCTTTTCATTCTTTTTTCTTTATTCTGCTCTGCAGTAGTTATTTCCACTATTTTATCTTCCAGGTCACTTATCCGTTCTTCTGCCTCAGTTATTCTGCTATTGATCCCATCTAGAGTACTTTTAATTTCATTTATTGTGTTGTTCATCGTTGCTTGTTTCATCTTTAGTTCTTCTAGTTCCTTGTTAACTGATTCTTGCATTTTGTCCAATCTATTGTCCATTCTATCTCCAAGATTTCGGATCAACCTTACTATCATTATTCTGAATTCTCTTTCAGGTAGACTGCCTATTTCCTCTTCATTTGTTAGGTCTGGTGCATTTTTATCTTGCTCCTTTATCTGCTGTGTGTTTTTCTGTCTTCTCATTTTGCTTATCTTACTGTGTTTGGGGTCTCCTTTTGCAGGCTGCAGGTTTGTAGTTCCTCCTGTTTTTGATGTCTGTCTCCAGTGGCTAAGGTTGGTTCAGTGGGTTGTGTAGGCTTCCTGGTGGAGGGGGCTAGTGCCTGTGTTGTGGTGGATGAGGCTGGATCTTGTCTCTCTAGTGGGCAGGTTCACGTCTGGTGGTGTGTTTGGGGGTGTCTGTGGCCTTATTATGATTTCAGGCAGCCTCTCTGCTAATGGGTGGGGTTGTGTTCCTGTTTTGCTAGTTGTTTGGCATAGGTTTTCCAGCACTGTGGCTTGCTGGTCGTTGAGTGAAGCTGGGTGCTGGTGTTAAGATGGAGGTCTCTGGGAGATTTTCGCCGTTTGATATTATGTGGAGCTGAGAGGCCTCTTGTTGATCAGTGTCCTGAAGTTGGCTGTCCTACCTCAGAGGCAGAGCCCTGCCTCCTGGCTGGAGCACCAAAAGCTTTTCATCCACAGGCTCAGGATAAAAGGGAAAAAAAGTAGAGGGAATTAGTAGAAGTATGAGGAAAGAAAGAAGGAAAGGAGGGTCGGAAGGAAGGAAGAAAGAAAGAAAGAAGCAAAGAAGGAAAGAAGGCAAGAAGGAAAGAAAGGAGGGAGGGAGGGAGGAAGGAAGGAAGGAGGGAAAGAAGGAAAAAAGACAGAAAGAAAGAAGATACAGTAAAAATAAAATAAAGTATAATAAAGTTATTGAATTAAAAAATTCTTATTTAGAAGAAAAAAAAAAAAAAAAAAAAAAGGGACGGAAAGAACCTTAGGACAAATGTTGGAAGCAAAGCTATACCGACAAAATCTTACACAGAAGCATACACATACACCCTCACTAAAAGAGGTAAATGGGGAAAAATCCTAAATCTTGCTGTCAGAGACCACCTCCTCAATTTGGGATGATTCGTTGTCTAAAGGAGGGAAGGAAGGACAGAAAGAAAGAAAGAAAGAACGAAGGTAAAGTATAATAAGGTTTTTAAAATTAATTATTAAGAAAAAAAAATTTAAAAAAAAAAAAACAAAACAAAACAAAAAAAAAAACATGGACGGATAGAACCCTAGGACAAATGGTGGAAGCAAGACTATACAGACAAGATCTCACACAGAAGCATACACATACACATTCACAAAAAGAGGAAAGGGGAAAAAAATCATAGATCTTGCTCCTAAAGTCCACTTCCTTAATTTGGGATGATTGGTTGTCTATTCAGGTATTCCACAAATGCAGGGTACATCAAGTTGATTGTGGAGCTTTAATCCGCTGCTTCTGAGGCTGCTGGGAGAGATTTCCCTTTCTCTTCTTTGTTCTCACAGCTCCCAGGGCTAAGCTTTGGATTTGGCCCTGCCTCTGCGTGTAGATCGCTGGAGGGCGTCTGTCTTTTGCTCAGACAGGATGGGGTTAAAAGAGCCGCTGATTGGGGGCTCTGGCGCACTCAGGCCGGCGGGGACGGAGGGGCACAGAGTGCGGGGCGGGCCTGCGGTGGCAAAGGCCGGCGTGACTTTGCACCAGCCTGAGGCGCGCTGTGCGCTCTCCCGGGGAAGTTGTCCCTGGATCCCGGGAACCCGGCAGTGGCGGGCTGCACAGGCTCCGCGGAAGAGGGGTGTGGAGAGTGACCCGTGCTCGCACACAGGCCCCTCGGTGGCGGCAGCAGCAGCCCTAACTTCTCCCGCCCGCCTCTGGGGTCCGCGCTTTCAGCCGCGGCTTGCGCCCGCCTCTGGATTC
>NW_020838011.1:5593683-5613982 GCF_003676395.1 Aethalodelphis obliquidens
TCCGCGCTTTCAGCCGCGGCTCGCGCCCGTCTCTGGGGTTCGCGCTTTTAGCCGCGGCTCGCGCCCGTCTCTGGAGTTCCTTTAAGCAGCGTTCTTAAACTCCTCTCCTCACGCCCCAGGAAACAAAGAGGGAAGGAAAAGTCTCCTGCCTCTTCTGCAGGTGCAGGGTTTTCCCCGGAATCCCTCCCGGCTAGCTGTGGTGCACTAACCCCTTCAGGCTGTGTGTGTATTAATTTTGTAGCCTGCAAATTTTCTGAATTCATTTGATGAGCTCTAGTTGTTTTCTGGTAGCGTCTTTAAGATTTCCTATGTTTGATATCATGTCATCTGCAAACAATGACAGTTTTATTACTTCTTTTCCAATTCGGATTCCTTTTATTTCTTTTTTTTCTCTGACTTCCATGGCTTGGTCTTCCAAAACTGCTGAATCAAAGTGGCGAGAATGGGCATCCCTGTCTTGTTCCTGATCTTACAGAAAATTCTTTCAGGTTTTCACCATTGAGTATGATGTTAGGTGTAATTGTCATATATGGCCTTTATTATGTTGAGGTGTTTTCCCTCTATGCCCACTTTCTGGAGAGTTTTTGTCACAAATGAGTGTTGAATTTTGTCAAAAACTTTTTCTGCATGCATTGAGATGATTATATGGTTTTTATTCTTCAATTTGTTAATGTGGTATATGACACTGATTGATTTGTGTATATTGAAAAATCCTTCCATCCCTGGGATAAATCTCACTTGATCATGGTATTTGATCCTTTTAATTTATTATTGGATTGCTAGAATTTTGTTGAGGACTTTTGCATCTATGTTCCTCAGTGATACTGGCCTGTAAGTTTGTTTCTTTGTGGTATATTTGTTTGGTTTTGGTATCAGGGTGATGGTGGTGGCCTCACAGAATGAGTTTGGAAGTGTTCCTTCCTCTGCAATTTTTTGGAACAGTTTCAGAAAGATAGGTGTTAACTCTTTTCTAAATGTTTGATAGAATTTGTCTGTGAAGCCACCTAGTCCTGGACATTTTTTTGTTGGGATCTTTTAAAATTATAGTTTCAGTTTCAGTACTTCTAGTTGGTTTTTTCCTATTTTCTATTTTTTCCTGGTTCAGTCTTGGGAGAGTATACCTTTCTAAGAATTTGTCCATTTCTTCCAGGTTGTCCATTTTTTTTGGCATATAGTTGCTTGTAGTGTTCTCTTACAGCCACTTAAATTTCTCTGGTGTCAGTTGTAACTTCTCCCTTTTCATTTCCAATTTTATTGATTTGGGCCTGCTCCCATTTTTTTCTTGATGAGTCTGGCTAAAGGTTTATTAATTTTATCTTTTCAAAGAACTAGCTTTTACATTTTGGTGATTGTTTCTATTTTTTTTTTTTTCAGTCTCTATTTCATTTACTTCTGCTCTGACTTTTATGATTTCTTTCCTTCTGCTAACTTTGGGTTTGGGGTGTTCTTCTTCCTCTAGATTTTTCTTGTTTCCTGTCGTATGTATGTGCTGGTAAAAACTTCCCTCTCAGAACTGTTTTGCTGCATCCCATAGGTTTTGGATCCACATGTTGTTGGTTTCATTTGTCTCTAGGTATTTTTTGATTTCTTCTTTGACTTCTACAGTGATTCATTGGTTGTTTAGTAGCATTTTGTTTAGCCTCTAGATGTTAGTTGGTTTTTTTTTGCGATAGCAGCCCTCTCACTGTTGTGGCCTCTCCCTTTGTGGAACACAGGCTCCAGACGCGCAGGCTCAGCGGCCATGGCTTACGGGTCTAGCCGCTCCGCGGCATGTGGGATCTTCCTAGACCAGGGCATGAACCCATGTCCACTGCATCGGCAGGCAGACTTTCAACCACTGCGCCACCAGGGAAGCCCTAGATGTTTGTGTTTTTTGTAGTTTTTTTCTTGTGGTTGATTTCTAATCTCATAGCATTGTGGTCAGAAAAGTTGCTTGATACAATTTCAATTTTCTTAAATTTACTGAGGCTTGCTTTGTGGCCCAGCATGTGATCTATCCTGGAGAATGTTTCACATGCACTTGAAAAGAATGTGTATTCTGCTGCTTTCGGATGAATGTTCTATAAATATCAATTAAGTTCATTTGGTCTAATATGTCATTTAAGGCCTGTGTTTCTTCACTGATCTTCTGTCTGTATAATCTGTCCATTGGTGTAAGTGTGGTGTTACTGTTATTGTGTTACTGTTGATTTCTCCTTTTATGTCTGTTAACATTTGCCTGTTACTGTTGATTTCTCCTTTTATGTCTGTTAACATTTGCCTCATATATTGATGTAAGCCTATGTTTTGTGCATATATATTTACAATTGTTGTATCTTCTTCTTGGGTTGATCCCTTTATCATTATGTAGTCTTTGTCTCTTGCCTTTATTTTAAAGTCTATTTTGTCTGATATAAGTATTGCTATTCCAGCTTTCTATTGATTTCTATTTGCATGGAATACCTTTTTCCATCCCTTCCCTTTCAGTCTGTATGTGCCTCTATATTTGAAGTGGTGTCTTGTAAACAGCGTATATGGGTCCTGTTTTTGCATCGATTCAGCCAGTCTGTGTCTTTTGATTGGAGCATTTAATTTGTTTACATTTAGGGTAATTATCTATATGTATATTTGTATTGCCATTTTGTTAATTGTTTTGGATTTGTTTTCTTAGGTCTTTTCCTTTCCTCTTTTGTTCTCTTCTCTTTTGATTTGATGACTTTACTTAGTGTTGTATTTTGATTCCTTCTTATTTATGTGCATATCTATTACAGATTTTTGGTTTGCCATTACCATGATGTTTTGCTATAGTAGTCTATATATATATCCATGATTGTTTTAAGTTGCTGATCTCTTAATTTCAAATGCATTTCAAATACTGTGCATTTGTACTCTCCTCCTCTCACAGTTATTGTTTTAGATATCATATATGTATGTGGATGATTTCCTATCTTTATGTTTGCCTTAACTGTTGCTTTCACATTTTGTACTTGTTTTGTTTCTTGCTGTGGCCCTTTCTTTTTTGCCTAGAGAAGTTCCTTTAGTATTTGTTGTAAAGCTGGTCTGGTGGTGCTGAATTCTCTTAGCTTTTGCTTCTCTGTAAAGCTTTTGATTCCTCTGTCAAATCTGAACAGGAGCCTTGCTGGGTAGAGTATTCTTGGTTGTAGGTTTTTCCCTTCCATCACTTTAAATACATTGTGCCACTCCCTCTGGCCTGCAGTTTCTGCTGGAAAATCAGCTGATGACCTTCTGGAGGTTCCCTTATAAGTTATTTTTGCTTTTGCTCATAGCTTTCAATATTTTCTCTTCATTTTTTTGTCAGTTTGATTGCTATGTGTCTCAGCATGTTTCTCCTTGGGTTGATTCTGTATTGTAATCTCTGTGTTTCCTGGACTTGGGTGACTGTTTCCTTTCCCATGTTAGGGAAGTTTTCAGCTATTATCTCTTCAAATATATTCTCAGGCCCTTTTATCTCTCTTCTCCAGACACCCCTATAATGCGAATGTTGATATATTTGATATTGTCCCAGTAGTCTCGTAAACTGTCCTCATTTCCTTTCATTCTTTTTTCTATAATCTGTTCTGCAGTGGTGATTTCCTCCACTCTGTCTTCCAGATCACTTTTCTGTTCTTCTGCCTCATTTATTCTGCTATTAATTCCTTCTAGTGTATTTCTGGTATTGTATTCTTCAACTCTGTTTGGCAAGTTGTTTTTCTAATTCTTTGTTAAAAACTTCTTGTAACTTCTCGCTCTGTGCATCCATTCTCTTTCTGAGTGCCTTGGTCATCTTTATGAACATTACTCTGAATTCTTTCTTAGGTGGATTGCCTATTTCCCCTTCACTTAATTGTTTTTCTGAGTTTTTATCTTGTTCCTTCATCTGGAACATCTTCCTCTGCCACCTCTTTTTGTCTAAACTTCTACTTGTATTTTTATGTATGTGGAAGGTTAGTTATGTTTCTTGACCATGGAGAATTGGTCCTCTGTGGGGGATGTGCTATGTGTCCCAGCAGTACACTCCCTTGTCATAATCTAATACCCAGAGACCAGCTGGGCCCAGGGTAGGTTCTGACCTGTGTTTATAAACTCAGTTCCACAGGCTGTGGGATTGTATATTACTTGCTTCTGGTGTCTGCCCCTTTGTGGGTGAGGCTGGTATTGAGCCTTGTGCAGGCTTCCTGGTGGGAGGGGCCAGTGCCTACCCATTCATGGCTGGAGTTGGGTCTTGCCCCTGTGGTGGGCAGGGCCATATCAAGGGGTGTGTCTAGAGGTGGCTGTGGATCAGGAAGTTTTTAGACAACGTGTCTGTTGATGAGTGGGACTGTGTTCCTGCCATGTTTGTTGATTGGCCTAAGGCATCCCAGCACTGCAGCCTAAAGGCTGTTGGGTGGGGCCAGATCTTGGTGCTTATGTCACAAGCAAGATGTCAGCTTTCAAATGAGTACTCCTGGACATGTTTGCTACCAAGTTTTATGTCCCACAGTTGCCACAGAGCCATAGTCAGACCCCCACCTCCCCAGGAGACCCTCCAAGACCAACAGGCAGGTCTGGTTCAGGCTCCTATGAAGTCATTGATTTGCCCTGAGTCCTGGTGCACATGAGAACTTGTGTGCATCCTCCAAGAGTGGGGTCTCTGTTTCCCCCAGTCCTGTGGAACTCCTGCAATCAAGACCGCCTGGCCTTCAATGCCAAAAGCTCTGGAGGCTCCTCCTCCTGATGCTAGAGCCCAAGCTGGGGAGCCTGACATCAGGCTCAGAAATTTCACTCCTGTGGGAGAACTTCTGCAATATAATTATTCTCCAGTTTGTGGGTTTCCTAGCCTGGGGGGTATGCAATTTGTTTATATTATGAGTGCACCCCTCCTACCATCTCACTGTGATTTCTTCTTTGTCTTTGGATGTAGAATATCTTTTTTGGCAGGTTCCAATCTTTTTTGTTGTTGGTTCTTCAGCAGTTAGTTGTGATTTTGGGTGTTCTTGTGGGAAGAACTGAGTTCAACGTCTTCTACTCTGCCATTTTGTCTTCTCTCCTGATGCGTAGCCCCTAGAGCAGACGGGGTTTCCTAATTTTCTATTTTCAATTTCATCAGTTTTGCTCAAATTTTTATTATTTCTTTTCTTCTGGTTATTTTTCTTTCTTTCTTTTTTTTTTTTTAGTTTGCTAAGGTGGAATCTTAGATTATTGTTTTTACCTTTCTTTTGTTCAAATATATACATTCGTTTCTATAAATTTCCCTCTACACAATTCTTTCACTCCATCCCACAAATTTTAATATCATGTGTTTATTTTCACTGGGTTTAAAATATTTTTAAAATTTCTCTTGAGATTTCTTCTTTGTCGCATGTGTTATTTAGAAGTGTGATACTTTATTTCCATGTATTTGGGGATTTTCCAGGTATCTTTCTGTTACTGATTTCTAGTTTAAAATCATTGTGGTCTGAGAGCAGACATTGATTTCTATTTTTTTCAAATGTGTTAAGGTATGTTTTATGGCCTAGAACATGGTCAGTTTTGTTGAATTGTCCATGTGAACTTGAGAAAAATATGTACTGATGGTGTTGAATTCAACTATGTATGTTGTACTTCTGAAAACAAATATATAGTTAAGAGGAAGAAAAGAATTACTATGAACCTGAATCAAATTAAATACAAAAAAACCCTCACTCCATATTATTTCCTAGTAGAAGTAATTAAAAGTAAAGATAAAGAGATTTACTAAAAACAAGAACTAGATTTACTAAAAACAAGATACTCTTTCTTCAAAATCAAATAAAAAACTCACAGCTGAATTCTATAATATGAATTTAGGGCAGCACTCCTTTAATCTCCTTGCTTTCATAAGCACAAACTCTAACCAGAAATTCATCAAAGCAGTCCATGTTCCTGGCATTGGTGTTAGCTCATACCTATATCTGTCTTTGAAATAGCTGAATAATCCCTCTTCCTTTGTGCACCATTACCCTATGAAAAAGGTACAAATACCTTATTAAAAATTGAAGGATTATGTATTGAGATCACTTGCAGTGTTTTTTGGCCCTATTCAATGGGACTCAGCTTCTAGTCATTGGGTGTGTATCTGTAAAGTGGCTCAAAAACTCAAAATGAAGTAAGCTACCAAATTTTTATACTGGGATGGCTGAAAATACCTTCCTATTTTGTCTAATTCCACAAATTGAGCAAAACTTTAGTCATCTGACCAACTATTTTTGCTTTGGAAATCAATCTACTAATCAATGCCAGAGCTTCCTCTAGGTCAAGGCATCTGGAATACAACTTCTTCATTGTTTAAATTATCCCAATTTGCATAGTTAAATAACTGGCCTCTACAATCTGAGATCCTCAGACCCACAGTAATATCAGATGTTCCAACTCCATGAGAGCAGCCTCCTCTGTCATCCTGGTCTCCAAAGGACAAGCACTACCAAGCTAATCAAAGCAGCAGGTGTCCCCATCATAAGGGCATTTCCAATGGCCTCAATCTGTTAGTATTCTTCTAGGATTTTTTTTCTTTTCCCCATATTTAATGATGTCTTCCTATTAGTGTGCAAATATAATTAGGACTTAACAAAGATCATTGTTAGACTGAGCAACTTTTAAATTTCAAATCAGTGCTAAATTTTCTACTATCAAGAGATTATGACCAGATATATTACATATTAATATATTGTTATATTAATATATTATAGATTTTAACAGTTATACATTTATTATATGTTAAATATTATATAACATTATAATGTTGTAATATATAATAAATATAACATTAGGTATATATAATGTATACATATGTGTATATATACACACATATATATATACATATATACGTGTGTGTGTATCTATCTGTCTATCTTCTTTTTGTTCTGTTTCTCTGTAAGTGTATTACTCAGAGTAATACACTAATGAATTACAAGCATTGAGCAAGGGCCCATATATGCCACAAGACCAGGGTAAATTAGATAAAAGGTTAAAAAAATAATTAAGACCAGTAGCAGAGTTTTCTTGATATTAAGTCAACTGGGAAGCTTACTTTTAGAATCCTTGCATTCCTGTGTGAGAGTTGGAAGTATTTTTAAAAAAAAAGAGTATAATAATACAAAAACAGGGAGAAATATTTCCATTTACTTAACACCAAACCAATATAGAGATAAGGTTCAAATCTCTTATCTCACAGATAAAAAACCTGTATTTTCAACCAGGGTGCTTTCTGTATGAAATATGTATCCTTTATCAAGTTATTTATATTATGTCATAGCAAAAATTGCACCAGCAAAAGTTAAGTAGGCAAGGAAGACTTTATTCAAGTTTGTTGCAAGAGGGAAGAGAATCCAGAATGCAGTCTGATCTCAATGCCACTGAAACAAAGGTTGGCGGGGTATTAATAGTGGAAGATATTGGCTTTTCCCAAAGAAAAAGTAAACTTTCTTCTGTCTACATGATAAGTGGTGCTTTTACAAGTTGGAGTGAGGTACCCACCAAAGTTAGGCTCCTGCCCTCCAACAGAGACTGGGAGATAGAGGTACTATCTTCCTTCTTAATTACATTTCAAAAGGATGGCTCACAGTCCTTGAGAAAGACAGTCAGTCCTCCTTTGTAAAACTGGCAAGAGGCTTTTCAAAAGATTTACATCTCAAAGAGGCAAAGGATATACAATTACAAGGGTTTTTTGTTTATCTGTTTGTTTTGTTTTATTTTTGAAGTTAATGTTATAAGGAAAGGGAGGTCAGGGTTCTAGAGTCAGGTAAAAGCCAGTCTAAAGTTTTGTGAAACTGAGAGGAAGATTAAGGCCTTCTTGGTCAATTCATGACAAATTCCATGTCATTATTAAGGGAGAAATCAAAATAGATCAGTTTCTTAATTTTTTTATAGAGCATATCAAAATTTTCAAAACTTTAGAAAGTACATAATGAAAGCTAAATCTTACAATAAATGTAAGACTTTTCTGTATATAAGTTTAGCTGTTTTCCTTAAGGGAAAGAAAGGATGATAATATCTCTAATAAGGTCGACAAACTTTCACTGCAAAATTGTCAAACATCCATTCATTCATTCAAAAAATAAATTCTTTCAATTTCTTAATTTAAGAATATTTTGAAGATTAGTATGCTAATCTTTATTATTTGCTGTTCTAGGGAAACTTTTTAGACAAAGTGTAAAGAAAGGAACATGGCTTAGCTACTTAGGGTTATTTAGAGATATGTTTTAAATCTTATGTAAGATCCTCAGAGATATTATACAGAATATATAAACATACTATATTTTGTTTTTTGTTTTCCTGAATTTCTTATAACTACAAAGCTACAAAGCAAACTCTATACTAGATATACCATTTATATGTGGGCTGATACCTTGGGAGAAAGAAAATCCTTTAGCTATAGTGTTGCATCACCATCCCCTGTTAAGTATTACAAGGATCATACTGGAATAGCTATTTGTCTGTTTCATCTATTTGAGTAAAGATGTGGTAATAAAAGTGAGAGTCAATCACAGTAAATAAATATCTCATGTGTGTCTTAAATATTCTTATTGGAGTGGAGAAACAGCACTCTTATTGCTCTTTAATTCCTTATTTATTTTATCTGAGCATTCCTCTGTGCACACTCAAGCTCAGCAGGGAGATTCAAAAAGAGGCAATAAATAAGGGACTTGACAAACCAATATCTGAATAATTTAGGTGGCACTCAGAAGAACTGGGAATCATTAAGTGAGGAAATATCTAAGAGCTCGAGCTTCAAGTTTTGAGTACTATTAGTAAGGGATCCAATATAAAGCAATCAGGAATTCCCTTATAGTCCTGGAGATTGAAACTGTGGAGCATAGCCATTCTCTGAAATGCTCCAGTTGGTTATGCTGAGACAAAAATCTGCTTTTACAAATTCATCCAAATTTATTCACAGGCACCTGTAAGCTGCTTTTTTTTTTTAATGATACAAATCTGTATTAGCACTAAGGAAAATGGCCTATTTTTCATGCAATTTAATTAACTATGGTATTGAATTTATCATCATGATGTTGTTATCATCTTTCTCCTCTTATCATCATCATGTAGGTCCTTAAAAGTGAATTAACATTTTAAAACCTGCCAAAGACTTCCTTCCTGACGTTCACTACCTCTCACTTCACAAAAAAGAGCAAGTTTTTACATGCATCTGAAAAGGAATTTTAAACATGTGGGAAATGGTACAATTTGTTCTGACAAATAGGTATGAGAAGCTGAGAGAAATGTATGTGGCAAAGATAGAACAATAAATGGAAACTGTTTTACACCTCTCTTAGGATAGTGAAAACTAAAAATGCTAACATATTTGGGCCACTGCTACCACTATTGTGCCTCACTAATTTGAAATCCCCTAAGGAAATCACATTTAAATTAAAATCTATTTGTGTTTTGCATTAACAGCAAGGTGTGAAAACAGACATTAGTGTCCAAAAGCAAAATTAACATTTAATTTAGACTTTATTTTTTTACTTTGTAGTCATCAAGGAAATACCAGGAGAATACTTCCTTTTGGTACTGAGACAAATGTAAGCAATGGTATAGAAAATGACAATAAGATTAACCTCCAGATCAACAGAGAAGGAGTAACTATTAATTTCATTTTGTTAGAAAATAGTGTTAGGGTAGTCTGAATGATTTCTTATATATTTGTTGGAATATCCCCCTGTATTTTTTTTCTTTTATTTCTTTTTTTATACTGCAGGTTCTTATTAGTCATCCATTTTATACACATCACGGTATACATGTCAATCCCAATCTCCCAATTCATCACACCACCACCACCACCAGCTGCCAATTTCTCCCTTTGGTGTCCATACATTTGTTCTCTACATCTGCATCTCAATTTCTGCCCTGCAAACCAGTTCATCTGTACCATTTTCCTAGGTTCCACATATATGCGTTAACATACAATATTTGTTTTTCTTTTTCTGACTTACTTCACTCTGTATGACAGTCTCTAGATCCATCCACGTCTCAACAAATTACTCAATTTCGTTCCTTTTTATGGCTGAGTAATATTCCATTCTATATATGTACCACAATTTCTTTATCCATTCATCTGTCGATGGGCATTTAGGTTGCTTCCATGACCTGGCTATTGTAAATAGTGCTGCAGTGAATATTGGGGTGCGTGTGTGTTTTTGAATTATGGTTTTCTGTGGGTATATGCCGAGTAGTGGGATTGCTGGATCATATGGTAGTTCGATTTTTAGTTTTTTAAGGAACCTCCATACTCTTCTCCATAGTGGCTGTATCAATTTACATTCCCAACAGTGCAAGAGGGTTCCCTTTTCTCCACACCCTCTCCAGCATTTGTTGTTTGTAGATTTTCCGATGATGCCCATTCTGACTAGTGTGAGGTGATACCTCATTGTAGTTTTGATTTGCATTTCTCTAATAATTAGTGATGCTGAGCAGCTTTTTGTGGACTTCTTAGCCATCTGTAGGTCTTCTTTGGAGAAAAGTCTATTTAGGTCTTCTGCCCATTTTTGGATTGGGTGGTTTGTTTTTTAATATTGAGCTGCATGAGCTGCTTATGTATTTTGGAGAATAATCCTTTGTCCATTGATTCGTTTGCAAATATTTTCTCCCATTCTGAGGGTTGTCTTTTCGTCTTGTTTATGGTTTCCTTTGCTGTGCAAAAGCCTTTAAGTTTCATTAGGTCTCACTTTTGTTTTTATTTCCATACTCTAGGAGGTGGATCAAAAAAGATCTTGCTGTGATTTATATCAAAAAGTGTTCTTCCTATGTTTTCCTCTAAGAGTTTTATACTGTCTGGTCTTGCATTTAGGTCTCTAATCAATTTTGAGTTTACTTTTGTGTATGGTTTTAGGGAGTGTTGTAATTTCATTCTTTTAAAGGTAACTGTCCAGTTTTCCCAGCACCACTTATTGAAGTGACTGTCTTTTCTCCATTGTATATCCTTGCCTCCTTTGTCATAGATTAGTTGATTATAGGTGTCTGGGTTTATCTCTGGGCTTTCTATCTTGTTCCATTGATCTGTATTTCTGTTTTTGTGCCAGAACCATATTGTCTTGATTACCGTAGCTTTGTAGTATAATCTGAAGTCAGGGAATATGATTCCTGCAGCTCCGTTTTGCGTGGATTTAAATTTCAATTCATTTGGGTAAGTACTAAAAAAAAGTGATTGCTAGATCATATGGTAATAGTATGTTTCATTTTGTAAGGAAGTGTCAGGTTATCTTCCAAAGTGGCTCTAACTTATTTTTTCAAAATAACTTTTACAGGGAGTTTTACAACCAAGGTTTTTTATGGACAGAGATCAAGGCCAGAAAATTGGGTTAAACATATTACAAGGCGTAGTTAGCAGTGAGGTTAGAAAATTGCACAAAATCAAGTCAGAATTTCCATATCTGAATAAGAGAATTAAATAAGAATATATGAGATATTAGAGATAGATAAGAGACCTGTTATTTGAAGACATATTAACCAATAAATTAAACAAAGAGGTGGAAGAGATGTGAAGAGTAACCAACAACAGGGTGAATTCTCTGAGTAGTGAAAATTTTACCAAGGATTGAAGTAAAATATTGTATTTTAAATGAGCAGTTCTATCTTTCTGTTAGCCCCTTTCCCCATGTTATCTTAAAAGAATCTTTTCCTGTGATTACCAAGAACTTCAACTGCAACCCTGTCAGGATTAGAGAACAGGAAGCATGTAAAATAAATACACTCTTCTAAAAAGTTAACCACAGGTTGATGTAATAATGTTAAAGGAGAACTGCAAATCTTTGTTATCATCACAAGATCAGATTGGAGAGAAATGGAACATTTACCCAGATTTGGTTGTTGCTACTTTAGTAAGTTTTCTAGAATATATGCTTTTTGTTATTTATAGTTGGCTTTTAGAAAAAAATACTGACATAGGTTTAAGAAATTTTAAAACAACGCTTCTTTTCCAATTAAATAAAATTGAGAACTATATTCAGCCCTTATTTATAATATGTTAAATCAGGTATAGGTAAAACTATAATAGTTACTGATACAGAGAAACCAAGGAGAAAATGATGGCAAAATGTCTTAGACACTTAAAATATATCCCTTCTTTGAAAAGAGTGCACTATATGTGCTATAAAATTGATGTTAGGAAGTAATCCATTGACCTATTTACTAAGGAAAAAAATCATTAGGCACTTAAGATTAACAAAAAAGAGGGAGGGGTACTCATGTTAGTTCAAATATTGGTTGTTTGTGAAAAACTCAGAAGGATATAATCTAAATTTTTGATTGAAGAACTAGAGAGCAGATGTGATTTAATATGGAGAAACAATGCACACCAAGAGAAATAATTAGAATTACCTGCACATGTATATAAATTGATCAGAACCTCTGAAGGTAAACCAGAGAACAGTAAAAATGACTGAATGAAAGTGTTTGTTGAGGTGCTCCAAGGGTTCAAATGATATACTGAGCTTCACACATGCAGTAAGAATTTCACTACCTTCTATCTAAAATTGATAACTTCTGTATTGAAGTATTTGAAGTATTCAAAGACAGGTATTAATCCAAAGTAATTCACTAACAGATAATTACTCATTTATGATCAAATAAGCTTGTGATAAATGAAATAATATTTAATTAGGTCATTCAATTCATTTTAAAATTTCCTTTCTTTCCTTAGAAAGTATAGCACATGACAACAAAGGTGATATATATACATATGTGTTATTTAATTGGTTATATATGTGTGCATGTGTGTGTAACTATGTATATAACTACTATGAGAATCAATGTGGAAAGCATTAATAACTAGTCAATTCACAGAAAATTTCAGATAGCGTATTGTAATTAGTGAAAACTGTATATGACAGATTTTTTTTTACTGTTAAGTTATTGCAAACTTAAGCTTTTAATAAACTATATAATTTGATTAAATATTGTAGTATATAATTTGCTGTAAATATACAGGTCTTCCTCAACTTAGAATGGAGTTATGTCCTGATAAACACATAGTACGTTGAAAATATTGTAAGTCGAAAATGCATTTAATACACCTAACCTACCAAACATCATAGCCTAGCCTACCTTAAACAGGCTCAGAATACTTCCATTAGCCTACAGTTGTGCAAAATCATCTAACACAAAGCCTATTTTATAATAATAAAGTGTTGAACATCTCATGCAATTTATTGAATACTGTACTGAAAGTGAAAAATAGAATGGCTCTATGGGTACAGAATGGTTGTAAGTATATCATTTGTTTCCCCTTGTGATGGCATGGCTGACTGGGAGCTGTGGCTCGCTGCCACTGCCCAGCACCATGAGAGAGTATGTACCGCATATTACTAGCCCAGGAAAAGATAAAAATTCAGAATTTGAAGTATGGTTTCCATTGAATGCGTATTGCTTTCATACCATCCTCAGGTCAAAAAATCGTTAGCCAAACCATCGTTAAATTGGGGACCATCTGTACTCAAAAGTATTATGGACTGTCATGTTTAGGTAAAATCTGACATTTTATTTTCTAAGTTTTTATTGTAAATCGCCTTTAAAAATGGAAATAGGAAAATACATTATATTACTATGAATATGCATTTATTTTTAAATCTTTCACTGTGATTCATTTCAAAACCCATTCACCAAAATCAACATATCTCTTAAAAGGGAAAGGTGAAGTAAGAAGCCATGAATTATCAACTGGCAACTTAATTAAATCAGTTAATTGCTTACATACTGCCAACATATGAGTAACATAATTAGAAACTTATCGGTCATAAAATTTTCACAGGGTGAATTTACTTCACTCATTTTAAAAAAGAATAGTATTTTTAAAAATAATAAAAGCATGAGTTCATTAAATAGATATCTTTTGTTAGTATGTTAATACATTTATTGAATGAATATGAGTATTGTATTAGGCACATACACTATATAATATTAGAGTTTGCTTTTTTTTTTTTGGCTGCGTTGGGTCTTCATTGCTGTGTTAGGGCTTTCTCTAGTTGTGGCGAGCACAGGCTTCTCATTGTGGTGGCTTCTCTTCTTGCAGATCACGGGCTCTAGGCACATGGCCTTCAGTAGTTGCAGCATGTGGGCTCAGTAGTGTGGCACGCAGGTCCTAGAGCACGTGGGCTTCAGTAGTTATGGCGTGTGGGCTCAGTAGTTGTGGCTCATGGGCTCTAGAGCACAGGCTCAGTAGTTGTGGCACATGGGCTTAGTTGCTCCGTGGCATGTGGGATCTTCCTGGACCAGGGATCGAACCCGTGTCCTCTGCATTGGCAGGCAGATTTTTAACCACTGCACCACCAGGGAAGTCCCTATAGTAAGCTTTTTAGTCATTACAGTGTGTTCAGATTTTTAAAGTCAGATTTCATCAAAATGTGATGTAATTATGCATACAGTTCTATGGGTTTGTATATAGTTTCAGAACTACCTCCAACATTAAGATACAGAACATTCCATCACCCTAAGTCGTGCCTTCATGTTTCTTAGCATTCAATACATTCCACCTGTCCCCAGTCCTGATGTGATTTCAGTCACTATGGTATCACCATATATTCCAGAATATATCAGTGGAATCATGCAGCATGAAGCCTTTTCAGTCTGCCTTCTTTTACATAGCATAATGTTTTTGAATTTCACCAATATTGCTGAATGCATCTGTAGCTAGTTCATAACAGTAAGTTTTAATTTAATTTCTAATGTATGCCTTCCATGGGAAATATTCATGGGAACCTTTCTGTAAATCTTATTATTAGAACTAAGTTTGAAAGTATCATGAGGATCAAATATTTCTTCTCTGGGCTTAGAAACAACAACTGAGATTCAAAGAGGTACCTTCTCCAAATATAAGAGAAATAATTGCTACTTGTAATAAGAGTCTTTATAATAGTCTCATAAGCAACTGTTAAACATTATTCATCTATATCTACCTGTTGATCATAAAAGACTATATAGTTCACAGAACAGATTAACTAAAAATATAAATATATATATTGAAGTGTGACTTGAGGTGGAGTAGTCGATCCTTAGCACCTTTCTCCTTTATTTGAGCTGAATTTCATGTATTTAAGTTCCTTGGGTGTCTTAATAATTCTTTCCTGACTTCATCTTCCCTCTCTGGAAACATTCAGTTGAATTTTTCTCCATAATCTAGCTATAAAAGTTGGTATTCCTTAGGTATATATTTTACAACCTCTTTTTCTTTGGACTTGATATCTACTCCTTCTTGGCTTCATTTGACATCCACACATCATGACCATATAAGTAACATAATTTCAAGATACAAATATCCAATCAAATACCTCTTTTGTGTTTAAAACATATATGAAATAATTTACTAAAGTATCTAGTTAGATATCCAGAAGGAATCTCAAATACAACATGTCCAAATATAAACTTACTCTCTCCCTTCCATTTATTTCCTCACTGTCCCCAGCCTCAGTGAGTGACACTATACTATGCTCAACTTATTTATCCAGACACCTGGGATTTGTATGTGATTGCTTCTTGTCCCTTAAACCAATTTCATTCAGTTACCAGGCCTTCGTTTGTTACCTCTTTCTCCTACATATCTCTGCTTCCTCAGTTTTCTTCTTTTCTACCACAACTGTCCTTAGTCCATGTCACTCTATACTTTGATCTCACTTCAGTGTCATCTTAGTTTCCTGCTTACCCCCATTCCATCTTGTACATTAGAATATTTGTGCTTTCTCAAAAAATAACATTTTATTCATGCCACTCACCTGCTGATTATCCATTGCCCTAGGAAAATCCAAGCTATCATGTTTCTGGTCCATCACCAATCATTTCTGTAGTTTCACCTTTCAGTAATTACCCCTCGCCTTCTGTGTTTAAACTTTACTAAAAAAGCCTCACCTCTTTGCCTTCACTTACATTGTCTTTTCTGCTTGGGGCAATAATTTCTTACGTGCCAACCTAACTTCTACTCTCTTTTTAAAAAGAAGCTTTAAGGTCATCTTCTTGATGAAGTTTTGCCTGATCCTCCTGCACTAGATAAGGAGGGTTTTTTTAGTGTCTTTTTTTGTCTTAGTTTTCTATTACTGTTGTAACAAATTAATACAAAATCAGTGGCTTAAAACCTCACATATTTATTACCTTATAGTACTGTAGAAGTCTAACACAAGTCTCATAAAGTGTCCACAGAATTGTATCCCCTTCTGAGGGCTGTAGGGAAGAATCTATTTTTTTTTTTTTTTTTTTTTTTTTTTTTTTGCGGTACGTGGGCCTCTCACTGTTGTGGCCTCTCCCGTTGTGGAGCACAGGCTCCAGATGCGCAGGCTCAGCGGCCATGGCTCACGGGCCCAGCCGCTCCGCGGCACGTGAGATCCTCCCGGACCGGGGCACGAACCCACGTCCCCTGCATCGGCAGGCGGACTCTCAACCACTGCGCCACCAGGGAAGCCCAAGAATCTATTTTCTTGCCTTTTCTACCTTCCAGAGGCTGCCCCCTTCCTTGCTTCAGGGACCCCCGTTTCCATATTCAAATCAGCAACATCACATCTCTCTGACTCTTCTTCTACAGTTAACATCTCACTTTGCCCACAACTAGGAAAGACTTTCTGATTTTAAGAACCTATATGTTAGATTGGGCCCAGCTTCATAACACAGTATGTTCTACCCATCACAATTTGAAGATTTTAGAGATTAGGACATCAGAGCTAGAACATTATGATGAGGACATCTTTGGAAAGCCATTATCCTACCCACCACAGTTCCCATTTTACCTTTACTTCTTCCTTCTATGTGTGTAAGAGCATTGCAATTTTTACTGAATGCCTACTTTCTTATATTATTCTGTGAAGTACAATGTTTGAACTTTGTTTCCTATGCCATAGAAAATTGAGAGTTCCTCTTAAATATTTGTTAATCAAAGCAATGGCTACCTAGTACCTGGATGAAACTGAACTTGAGAAATATTGTGGTATGTAATAAAACTTATTTTACAATATTTGTAGTTATGAAACACATTAATCTCTTCCATTTTTGCCTAAGAGCTCCTTTCTTTAGAAGTCAGCATCCATAGGGAAAAAAACAATCATTGCAGGCAGATGGTATTATTTGAGCTACTCTCCTACATGAGTTAATGACTAGCAGGTATGGAGTCTTTTCTCCCCAACAAGTAATATCTAGTTTCTATTTAATGGAAACTCATTCCATATCCTTCCAAAAGATTTAAAAAAATAAAGATATTATGACTGTACTCTTTAAAAAAGTCTTTCATATATCTTCATGGTTAATTTCATGGAAAATAAGAAAAGAGATAATCATCAATGGCTTCTTGCATAGGTCTTCCTCTAACCTGAAATAAATTCTGCTTCTTCTTATTTTTATTAGGAATATTGGTTAGTATTTTCATTTTTTAAAATAAAATCTATATCAAATGGTTGTTTGGAGTTGTTCATCTTTCTTTGATCTGTTTGCCCTCAGATACATTATTCACCCTTCTTCTGTTATTCTGTTTAATACAGTAGGCTGTCTTCCTCACTCTTGTCCATCCACCTGCACATATGGTTACAGGTTGATTTGGACAACAGGTTCTAGAATAGAATTGGATAACAAGACATGAAGAAGGGAAAAGCCAAGATATATTTCTCTTGCTTTCTGCCTTGAGCAGTATCTATCTCCAGCAATGGATATATCTCTTAACATGGTTCCAGAGTCTATCATGTACCTTCCTCTTATTTTGTGTTTCTTTTTGTTGTTGTTACTCTCAGCTTTATGCTTTATTCATAATTTCATCACCAACTCATGTTTGACTGGACTTTGCATCATTTAACTAAATTCATGAATTGAATTCTCCTTCTTTGAACTAGTCATACTTACTTTTTTGTTTGTTTTCCAGTTCAGACTCTAACTTATATAGTTGTTTTATATGCACATATTTAAAACATAAGGCAATTTCTTAGGCATACATTTACACAGTTCTGAATAATATACAACATCCTATTTTTAACAGTAAAATATTTAAAAATATTCTTTTCTTGGAAGGGACAATATAAAATTTTAGACATATAGATGAAAATAGTCCAATATCTACTTAAATATCAAACACTAATTTATCTGTATATATTCTAAATATGCTATACAAAAATATATTTACTCAGATATTTCTCTTTATCCTCTCATTCATGTAATGTTTTTAGTTAAAATTCCTAATATGTTTCTTTGACGTTACTGATTTTGTCATCATTAGACCTTCTTCTATGTTGAGAAATCTAATGATTTTCATGTCACAGTAATTGTTTCAGATTTTTTTTTTTTTTTGGAAGATGAGGGTTTAATCTCACAAGTAGACGTTTGCATAAAATTCTGGCAGACACATTTCCACTTGTTCTGGTGGTGTTTGACTGTACTTTAAGCATATTTTTATTGCTTTCAGGAATGATGTGTAATAAGATTCAATTCCTTCAATTTCATATTCATATTATTATGAATAGCTATTGAACTTGTGTTATAGTTGAGCACTTTTTTAAATAAAATCAATTCCAAAGGTGTTTTGCATAAGCAATTAATGCTAGAAATGACTGAGATCTGAACTATTAAACCATCCCCAAATAGAACTTGGTTGTTTTAAATGTACTAATTTTGAGAGCACTTTATATTGAGAGACTTTGTAAGGACTCTTAGGAATATTTTTTGAGGTAACATCACATTACTTTTCAGGAATACATCAGGAATAAACCTACCCTTTTTCTCTGTACTATCTTGACAGGCAACACAATGCTTGAAACTTCATTAATAATATGTTAAAATGTGCCAATTTAGCAAAATAATAAAGAAGTGTTGCTTGATGTATAAACAAAAAATTATTTATTAAAATAGGCCATGTTTCTTTTTTTTTTTTTGGTTATTACAGAATATTGACCAGAGTTCCCTCTGCTATACCGTAGGTCTTTGTTTGTTATCTGTTTTAAATATAGCAGCATGTACATGTCACTTCCAAACTCCCAATCTATCCCTCCCCGTCGTCCTTCAAGCCTGGTAACCATAAGTTTGTTCTCTAAGTCTGTGAGTCTGTTTTGTAAATAAGTTCATTTGTATCATTTTTTAAAAGATTTGGCATATAAGTGATATCATATGATATTTGTCTTTCTCTGTATGACTTACTTCACTTTAGAATGATAAACTCCAGGTCCATCCATGTTGCTGCAAATCGCATTATTTCATTCTTTTGAATGAGTTATATTTCATTGTATTGTATTCGTTGTACTACATCTTCTTTATCCATTTAGGTTGCTTCCATGTCTTGGCTGTTACAAACAGTGCTGCAACGAACACTGGGGTGCATGTATTCTTTCAGACAATGTTTTTCTCCAGATATATGCCCAGGAGTGGGATTGCTGGATTATACAGTAGCTCTAGCTCTATATTCAGTTATTTAAGGAACCTCCATACTGTTCTCCATAGTGGTTGTACCAATTTACATTCTCACCAACAGTGTAAGAGGGTTCCCTTTTCTTTACACCCTCTCCAGCACTTACTGTTTTTAGATTTTTTAATGATGGCCATTCTGGCAGGTGTGAGGTGACAACTCACTGTAGTTTTGATTTGCATTTCTCTAATATTTAGTGACGTTGAACATCTTTTCATGTGCCTCTTGGAAATCTGCACGCTTTCTTTGGAGAAATGTCTATTTAGATCTTCTGCCCATTTTTTGATCTGGTTGTTTGTTTTTATGATATTGAGTTGCATGAGCTGTTTGTAAATTTTGGAGACTAATCCTTTGCCGGTTGCATCATTTGCAGATATTTTCTCGCATTCTGTGGGTTGTCTTTTCATTTTGTTTATGGTTTCCTGTGCTGTGCAAAAGCTGTTGAGTTTAATTAGGTTCCATTTGTTTCATTTTGCTTTTATTTCCATTACTCTGGCAGATGGCTCAAAAAAGATCTAGCTGTGTTTTATGTCAAAGAGTGTTCTGCCTATGTTTTCCTCTAAGAGTTTTATAGCATCCGGCCTTACATTTAGGTCTTTAAACCATTTTCAGTTTATTTTTGTGTATGGTGTTAAAGAATGTTCCAATTTCATTTTTTTAATATATAGTTGTCCAGTTTTCCCAGAACCATTTATTGAAGAGACTGTCTTGCCTCTTTTGCCACTGATTAATTGACCATAAGTGCATGGCTTTCCTTCTCAGCTTTCTTTCCTGTTCCATTGACCTTTATTTCTGTTTTTATGCTGGTACAGCGTTTTGATGACTGTAGCTTTGTGGTATTGTCTGAAGTCAGGGGGCCTGATTCCTCTAGCTCCGTTTTTCTTTCTCAAGATTGCTTTGGCCATATGGGGATTTCTGTGTCTCCATACAAATTTTAAGATTTTTTTTTTTTTCTTTTTTTTTTTTTTTTTT
>NW_020838011.1:5614082-5659725 GCF_003676395.1 Aethalodelphis obliquidens
AGCACAGGCTCCGGACGCGCAGGCTCAGCGGCCATGGCCCACGGGCCCAGCCGCTCTGCGGCATGTGGGATCTTCCCAGACCGGGGCACGAACCTGTGTCCCCTGCATCGGCAGGCGGACTCTCAACCACTGCGCCACCAGGGAAGCCCCAAATTTTAAGATTTTTTGTTCTAGTTCTGTGAAAAATGCCATTGGTAATTTGATAGGGATTGCACTGAATCTGTAGATTGCTTTGGGTAGTAGAGTCATTTTCACAATGTTGATTCTTCCAATCCAAGAACATGGTATATCTCTCCATCTGTTTGTGTCGTCTTCGATTTCTTTCATCAGCACCTTATAGTTGTCAGAGTACAGGTCTTTTGTCTCCTTAGGTAGGTTTATTTATAGGTTTATTTCTATTTTATTCTTTTTGATGCGATGGTGAATGGGATTGTTTCCATAATTTCTCTTTCTGATCTTTTGTTAGTGTATAGAAATGCAAGAGATTTCTGTGTATTAATTTTGCATCCTGCAACTTTACCAAATTCATTGATGAGCTCTAGTTGTTTTCTGGTAGCATCTTTAGGATTTTCTATGTATAGTATGTCATCTGCAAACAGTGACAGTTTTACTTCTTCTTTTCCAATTTGGATTCCTTTTATTTCTTTTTCTTCTCTGACTTCCAAGGCTAGGACTTCCAAAACTATGTTGAATCAAAGTGGCAAGAGTGGATATCCTTGTCTTGTTCCTGATCTTAGAGAAAATTCTTTCAGCTTTTCACCAGTGAGTATGATGTTAGCTGTAGATCTGCCATATATGGCCTTTATTATTTTCAGGTATGTTCCATGTATGTCCACTTTCTGGAGAGTTGTTTTTTTTTCATAAATTGGTGTTGAATTTTGTCAAAAGCTTTTTCTGCATCTATTGAGATGATCATATGGTTTTTACTATTCAATTTGTTGATGTGATGTATCATACTGTTTGATTTGTGAATATTGAAAAATCCTTGCATCCCTGAGATAATTATGACTCGATCTTGGTGTATGATCCTTTTAATGTATTGTTAGATTTGGATTGCTAGTATTTTTTTGAGGATTTTTGCCTCTATGTTCCTCAGTGATATTGGCCTGTAGTGTGTGTGTGTGTGTATGTGGTATGTTTGGTTTTGGTGTGCGAGTGATGGTGGCCTCACAGAATAAGTTTGGGAGTGTTCCTTCCTCTGCAGTTTTTTGGAACAGTTTCAGAAAGATAGGTGTTAGCTATTCTCTAAATGTTTGATAGAATTTGCCTGCGAAGCCATCAGATCCTGGACTTCTGTTTGTTGGGAGTTTTTTAATCAGTTTCAATTTCAGTGCTTGTGACTGGTCTGTTCATATTTTCTATTTCTTCCTGGTTCAGTCTTGGGAGATTGTACCCTTCTAAGAATTTGTCTATTTCTTGTAAGTTGTCCATTTTATTGGCATATTGTTGCTTGTATTTCTGTGGTGTCAGTTGTAAAACTTCTCCTTTTTCCTTTCTAGTTTTATTGATTTGAGCTGTCTCCCTTCTTTTCTTGATTAGTCTGGCTAAAGCTTCATTAATTTTGTTTACCTTTTCAAAGAAGCAGCTTTTAGTTTCATTGATCTTTTCTCTTGTTTTCTGCATTTCTATTTCATTTATTTCTGCTCTGATCTTTATAATTTCTTTCCTTCTACTAACTTTGGGTTTTATTTGTTCTTCTTTCTCTAGTTGCTTTAGGTGTAAGGTTAGGTTTTTATTTGTGATTTTTTTTTTGTTTCCTGAGTAAGATTTTATTGTATTGTAAATTTAAAGAGAAACTTAAATTATTTATTAAAATAAGGCATGTTTCTTTTCAAATGTATGTCAGTGAGAAAGAAAGGGAAGAAATATAACAAATTACATGATGGCAGTTATATAATGAAGATAATATTGTAATATATGATAGGTTTACAACAGATACCATTCTATTGCTTTATTTCTCCTGAGAGTATTTACACGACAATCATGTGACCAACTGAAAGGGCTAGTTTTACGTATGATGTGACTAACCTTACTCTCCTAGTCATAATGATTGAATGAGCAGATTCAGTCTTCAATCAGATTGTATCTTCTAAGTATTTTAAACTGGAACACTGGCAGACTGAGCCAATTTATTGACAAACAGAAAACAAACTGCCCTATGAGTGGTGGTCGAGGCTGTTAAGATTCCCTGGATGGGAACTCTGGAAGTGTCTTTGTTTCTACAATTGCTCACTGGTTCAGTGTTTCCTTGGACCTGTGAAGTACATCTTCTTGTAATAAACTCAGGATAGCTTGAATGACTTTCTAATCACTGACATTAATTTTTCCTTAAAAAATTTAGAGGGCTAAAATAATTAACTGGATAAAATGCAAACTTTGGCCATCTTTGCTTTGTAACATATATTGTTTCATTTTTCTGCTATGAATATAAATAATACATGTCCACCACCAAAACTTTTACATACGTTTTTATATAAAGATGAAAGTCATCTTTAAGTGAATTGCATATTAAACATTGTGCTATAAAAGTGAAATACTTTATAATTGAATCATTTTGTTCTCCCTTCTTAAAATTTGGTTCATTTCCTTTCATGTCTTTTTACTTATGATTCTATAGCTAGATATACAGAATAGATATGTTATTTCTTTTCCTAATATATTTCCCTTTAACAACTATTAATTTGACTGTTTACTATATCACTGTCATGTTTTCTAACGTCTTATTTTAATATATATGTGTACACACACATCCATCAATTTAACAAGTATCTGTCATGTTCAAATATCATTCTGATCTACATTGCACAATAGCGTGTTTACTAGGCATATGAGGCAATCAAAGAGCTTTGAATGGGGCCAGTGGAATTGACACATTCTGTATGAGTAAAATAAACACCAGATTTTCAATACTTTTCAATAGATTACAGTTAGGAAAAAATGTAAAATATTTTGCTAATATTTTATACTGATTACACATTGAAATTATAACATTGAGTTAAGCAAAATGTATCATTAAAATTAACTTTTTTTGGACCTTATTTAATGTTATTTCTTTAAAATGTAAAATTATATATTTGGATCACATTTGTGATTCATGTTTTATTTCTTTGCCAACACTATTCTATAATAGAGTTGAAAGACATGTTCACTTTCAAAGAATATGTAGACCAGTGTGTAATAGTTATATACCTAACAAAAATAATATCATAATGTGAGAATCATATATTATATATATTTCACAGTGAAAATTCAATTGGTGTTGAAATTTGAAGACCAGATAGGAGTTTATGGTTAAAAGCTAGGGAAAAATTTATGCACTCATTATGGCTGATATTCTAAAAGACTTATATACAAAATGATATGAATAAGAGCAGGAGGTTAGAAGCATGTTAACTGGGTAAGTGAAATACTGCATCTATATCTAGGGAATGCTCAACTTTTTAGATACCATGCTCAAAGAGGCTTGATAGTCCTAGATTACTATCTTCATAGAGATCTGAAAAATATTCTTAAAGTAAATATCTATGACTCAGAATTACATTTTAAAATTTACTCTAGTGTATAAGTCCAGCTTGTTTAAACATTTGGAAAAAGTACACAGTCCATTTCTCCTTTATAATTTTTTTTTGTTATTTCTCAATGTTATTATGTTTCTTAAAAGTATAAACGCTTGGGCATTCACTGTATATGTAGGACACATACATGAATCATGGTTACTTGGGAATTCCAGAATTTCCATCTAGCTTTGACTTTTAAGAGCATTAAAATTTGAACCTGAATGGCCAAAGGGAAAGAAAAAAACAAAAACTGCTAGAAATTTCATGGTCCTGTTTTACCTCATTATCCTACTGTTTATAAAATTGAAAAACCATGCTGAGCTGAATGTACAATGGCCTGAATAAAATCGATTTTAACATTGTGTATCCCTCGTCTTAACTTAGTCATTGACAACAATGAAAAAAAGTTACGGTAGTCAATATTTCTTTATGTACTACATGTGTAGCTGCTGTTTGTTTATGCTGTGAATTTACCTTGTCATGAGGAACAAAACTGATAGAGATCAGGATCATCATTCAGAAAACCAAGGTTAGGTCAGTTCTCAATCTTCTCATTAAAACAGTGATTAAAATGACACCTACAATTTAAGAATAAAGTACATTTTAGGTTAACTATGTATTTTAATTTGCGGAATTTAATTTTGAAGGAGATGGTAAAATATAGTTGTATTACACAAAATTCATATAAATGTATTATTAAAAATTCACATTTCAAAAATTCTTCATTAAGAATGAGAGATATCAGAGATGACATAGCATATTAAGCTAGAGAAAAGTATTTTTAGCTCTTATTTGTTCACTTTGATCATATATGAAAAATGTAGAAAAATTTTTATTCCTACCAATATAAAAACATGAGATCAAGTTAAAAAGAGTAGTAATAGAAAAAAATGATTTTGCTCTATTTTGTACATCAGCCACCATTTGAATAAAATTATAATTGCTGTAAAGTTTATCACTGCCTTATTATATTTTGCCTTGAATAATTTTATATGAATTTATTAAGATATTCTGACTTCCATTCCCAGAATCTGGGGGCAAGATTACATTTTTAAACCAACATTCAGAAACCCTGTTCTCTTGATGCTAATAGCATGATGCTTGTTTTCTTGACTCAGTGCTTTAATTTAATTAAACCTTCCTGCTGTTCGGAAACCACTGTTCAGTAATTCTGTTTTGTACTAGGAAAAGAAAAATTACTGCAACATTTTCAGTCCAGAAGACGGTCTACTGGGAAGTTAGATCCCAGTGTCCCAAAAGCTACTAAATATAAAAGTAGCTTGGCATAGATTCACCTTAGCACAACTTCTAGAAAATTAGTTCACATTAAGCTGCATTTAAGTAATTTAGTGTAGTAATATTCTTATCTTAAAATATCTCTCAAAATATGCTGAATATAAACATAATATTCACATATCCAACTGTTCCAAGGAGATTTTGATTCATCTCTTGATCCCATGAGGGTAATCAAACTAAAAATGACAAATTTAAAAAGCACTAATTGCAATAGATTTTGTAGCTTGTTTTTGATATTGTTGCTTGTTTTAACTATATTTACAGGGGAATTAACAAAAGCATAAGCTTAGGAATCATTATTTATCTCTAAGCATGTTTGTTTTCACTTATCAAAAGTACAGAATTATTTTTTAGAGTAGCCCCATTGATCTTAGTGTATCTAATGTGCAATTAGGTAGAAAATTATTCAACTACATGAGCATATTATGACTATTGCTTATTCATTCATGCTGTAACCCAATCCATGCTCAATGATTATTAGTGGGAAAAAAAGCTTGCTTTTTTAACTTTATCACAGATAAATATTATTACATTTAAAAAAATTAAAATATACTATTTCCCATTTATAAATTTAAAAAATACTTCCAGGGACTGATTTCAGGTAGAATCCTTTTTCTTCCAACTGAGATAAATATAATTTGTCCCAATCAGAATGTATTGTTAGAAGTGGAGAGACATTTACTACTCTCATAAATGATGTTAAACAATAGTAAGTTAATAAATGTCTACCAATCCAGGTGTCCACATTCTTAATATCCTTCAGTAGTCTACCTTATCTGGGGTGAAGGGTGGAAGTTATAGATACTTTTATAAGTAAGATCCATGCTCTGTTCCTTATTCTAATAAAGACATGTGCAAATGATGTAAAGGACTAGTAGTGCCATAGATGTTATGAACTAATGGGACGTTTATTCTGTGCCACAGATGTTATGAACTCATGTGACATTTATTCTTAATTTATAAAGCTATCACTGAGTGCTGATAGAGAGGCCAATGTCATTGAAAGAATATATTATTTACATTTTCCTATAGAAGGGGCACACAGGCTCACATGGGAAACACCAGGAGTCAGGAGGTAGAAGACTTGAGTGAGGGGAAAGCCTGAGCCAAGGCCTTAATTGGGGTTTCTGTAGGAAGGCAAGTCAGGGCAGGGTATACAGTGTAAGACTGGCTAGTTTGAGTAATTCTAGCCATTTCTGGGCTACAGGGGTGGTCTCTAGCACCTGGTACCTGACCCTGGAATGATTTAGGACAGGGGAAACATTGACTTGGTGTGTGAGAATGAGATAAGAAGGTGGGTGGGGGCATAGCCTTCGATCCTCACAGGAAAGGCCAGTTCCAGGCAAGGTGACTTACAGGAGAGAGGTAAATACTTTGGCTGATAGTTTGGCCTGGTGATTAATAGATACACAGAATCTAAGAAAACATAACTAGAACAACAATAAATGTGGCAATTTTAAGTACAGCACAAGGCAAGTGGAGGTGGTGTATTTCTGTGTGGAAAATTCTCCATGTGCTCTTGCCTAGCTCTTTATTAGAACAACCAGCCACCTAAGCTAAACAATAAAACAAACTAAAAGATTAAACACTGTGCTTACCTGCAGGATTTTCCAATTCAACTTAGAGTATGGCCTAAGGAAGGGATTGAATAAAACTATTTTCTTGAAGACACTTCTCTTGGGAAATATGACTGACTGAATTTCAAATCTAGCTCTAGCAAAAGCTAGCCACATGTCTGGGCAATTTAGGGAATTTCTTTTCCTCCGCTCTAAAACCAGTAATAGTTAAACATAGTTATTGAAAGAATTAAATGTGATAAATTTTCAACAATGCTTAGACTTAACGCTTTGCTTAGGCAGAACTCCCTAAACAGAACTACCACAGCATGTAGCGAGAGAAAGCACTGCTGTTCCCCACATCCTATCTTGGGCAGATATTCTACTGACACGGTGGTTTTATTAGTTTTGAGCTAGAAACTGGAGAGTATTAAGAGAACTTTCTATTACCTTGAAGTCTTTAATTTAACCTCACCAGAGAAAGAAGTATAAAGTCTATCAAACATATAGTTTAACAAGTTAAAACACATCAATTTAATTTAAAAGATATTTAACTTTATAAAATTATGACATTAATATTTTCAAATTATTAAGAACAAAAAAGGCATTACTCAATCTATTTATCTGTACATGTATATCATGCAAAAGTGTCAGACATGAAATGAAATACATCCGGTGTTACAAAAGGTGATACACCATTGTTAAAAAATAAAGCTTATCATTTTATTGCATTACTGTTTAAAATAGGAAATTAAAAATTTGCCTCTCTTAACTATAAAAAGAACATCATAATGAATTGGCAATTTATTAAACAATACTTAATATTTTTGCCCATGGTGTTAAGAATCTAACTACTAAAGCTCAAAACAACTATAAATCTGCCTCAACAGACAGGGTAAGTTTGAATTTCTCATTTTACTAAATAATGTAAGGGAAAGTGAGCCACTGCAACTAACACAATATCTGAATTACATTAAGCCCTGGTACAATATATGGCCACAGTAGGCACCCAGAAATTATTTGAGACTATTCAAAATTTATATATATATATGTTAAATAATATTATGTCCAAGGCATTGTACTAGATGGTACAGAGTGCATGAAGAGGAAGAAGATAAATTACCTGTTACCAAGGAGATATCCAAGGAGGGCATACATATAGTATAAGCATTGTCTGTTCTTCTTTAACTTTTCAATCAATAAATAGACATTCTTAGAGAACAAATACAATAATAAATTGCAGCTGATTGAAGATGCACTGAAGAAGTCCTGAGACTCTAGACAATTGGGGAACAATTTTCCATTTAATATGTGACAAAGGGAGAAGGAAAGCAGACTGAATGAAACTTGCCTTAAACCTAAATTTAAAATGCATTACTTAAACGACAGTAAGCGTGATAATTGTTGAAACTTTCTATTTAGGTCATGGCTCTTGTTCTCTTTTAAGCCGGCATTCTATTATGTTTTTTTCCTACATCAAATATAGTTAATAATAGTCTGTAACATATGGACAGCTAATAGTGCCAAATTGTGATGGCAGTGAGAAGCTTAACAGAATACGGTGTGATTATAAAACAGTGTTAGACTTGATATGGCATTTTGTTTCCTAGCTTGTGAGTAGGACAAAAAAGGCACATTTAATATTTTTTAACAAGTAAATGGTAGAGTAGATTTTTTTTAATCCAAGTTTTTAATTTTTTTCACAGCTATTGAGTTTTTGATGTTTTTGACTTCAACACTGTAAGAATAAAAATTTAGTATCAATGTAAATGTCAGGAACTCATGACAGTGCAAGTAACTATAGTATTGTTAACTCACCTTCGATTTAAATATAATGCTTTAATGTGAAATTTCATCATTGTTATTTAGGTAGTAAAATGCTATTATTTAATCTACTATCACAATGAATTTTTTCATTTATATCAAAATGTCATATATCGTATTGACAATATAAATACATTTGTTATGTTTCTAGATTTCCTCAGCAAAGTGTGATAAAGAACAGAAACTCAATTTCCAATTATTGATCCCAAGAATGCTAAAATTTATCTGGTGTTTGGATGTAATTCCAAGAAATGCATTAGCACAACACCTGTGCATTTTGAAATGCTTTGCTCTCAAGCTTTATAATAATCTCTAAGGCATGAAATAGTCACTCTCACTGAGGAAATCACTGGCATTATAAAAACCTTTTACTCAACTAGAAGCACATTTTTCAAAATCTACATTGCTCATAAAACATTACAGAAATTCATATCACAAAGCAATACTGAATTTGAAATTAGTTATTCAGATTTACTTTTTATTAAAAAATTATACGGAAATAACATAGAAAATTTTAAAATGTGTTTGTATATACTGACATAATTTCTCAATATTTTCAAATGTTTATTTGTCCTTATCAGTATAACCAGGTTTTGACAGGCCTGATTACAAGCATGTATTTTATTACATGCAAATTGAGATACTACTATTTGTTTATGGTTTGAAGGATTTAAATTTTTAAATTACTGTTTCGCCATGTATCCCCAAGTATTTTAAAATGTTGAAATATTTTTTAACTCTCAGATGTTCCTATGTCAAGATGATTAAATGTCTTCATTATTTAACAAGCTAAGTATTTCAATAACCTTCCACCAAGCTTTCAAAAATCTTTATTACACTAAATGTATCCAAATCCAAATTAAATGAACACAAATTGTGACTTTTTAAAAATGAGTTAACTGCTAAAAGCTTTTTCAGTGTGAATTCAGTGAGACTACCAATTCGAACTGGACATTTAAAAATATTTATCTGATTTTAATCATATTTTTTTTGATTTTCAAATAACTTTTGTTTTTAAATAAAAATTTTGGCTTTTAACTTTTATCAAAGACAAGAGCAAAAAAGAAAGACTTAGTTATTTAGTACCTAGAATAAGAAGTAAAACTGGTGAAAAAAGTTTTATGACATTTCTCTTAACATCTTAAATGTTATTTTAATATGGCCATCACAATTTATGCAAAAGAAATTTAGAATATTAATGACAATATTGAAGGGAAACTTTTCAGTATTATTTCTAAATTTATTTAGTGCTCTGGAAGGAAAAATGGGTAATAATTGTTGGGTGCCATCTAAACTCTAAGATCTAGTTGTAACTTTATTGAAGTAAATTTACAACATCAGAATTGACCACTCTCATGAGATACAAACAGCCTGATTGACATACCTCCTTGTTTTATTTATAGGATTCTAAAATTAATATTTCCAAATCTGAATTCTTTATTCACTGTTGCTATACCTATTTTTCTCCTAGTCTTCAAACTTTAAAATTATCATCGTTCACTCACCATTTGATCAACCCTTGATTATACCCATTTCCTTATGCCACATGAATAAGGCATCCATAAATCTTGTCTTCTTTTCAAATTATAATCCATTCAATTCTATTGATTTTTTTACCAATACAGTTCAAGACGCAATCATGATTCACCTAATAATGACAATAGCCATGGATTCCTTTTCACATTTGCTTATCCAAAATTCATTCCCTCCATGATAATCAGAATGGTCTCTTTAAAACTTTATAGATCATAAGTCTCATAAAACTTCTCATTGACCAAATAATATTTAAAACCCTAATCTGACTTAGGATGGCCTCCGTTATATCACTCCTATATAAATCTATTATTATTTATTACCAGCCCTTAGTAAGAATAAATCGTGGAAACTAAAGGGTGGAATTGCGAGATAACTAGGGATTATAATAATAATTGTGAGAGATGATAGGAATTTGAATCAAGATGCTAGTGGTGAAGGTGGTGAAAAGCAGTCAAATTCTCTGATACTGTGAAAGAAGTGCCAACACATTTCCTTGGCTGATTGGAATTAAGGGAGAAATAATAAAAGGCCTGAAGAATGGCTTGCAAATTTGGTCCTGAAAATTTGGAAAAATGGGTTTTTTGCTAACATGGGCAAAACAGTAGTAGAACCTGAACTGAAGGTAGTGTTGCAAAGATTAGGTATTTCTTTATAAACATAATAATTTTGAGAAGCGTATCCAATATCAAAATATAGATGTCAAAGAAGCATTTGAATCTATGTGCTTCTAGTTCAGAGAAGAGATGTACAATGTAAAGTTGAGAGTTGTCTACATATAGTATTTAAAACTTGAGATCGACTATCAAAAATGTCAGTTGCTGTAGACTACATGTGTCTCCTCAAAATTCATATGATGAATGTGATAGTATTAGCAAGTGGGGTAGTTGGGAGGTTTTAAGGTCATGAGGGTGAAGCCCTCATAAATGGGACTAATGCTCTTGTAAAAAGGGACCCTAGAGAGTTCTCTCTCCCTTTTTCCCACATGTTAGGACACAAGGAGAAGTCAGCAGTCTGCAACCTGGAAGAGGGCTTTCACCAGAATTCGACTATGCTGGCATCATGATTTTGGACTTTTAGCCTTCAGAACAGTGAGTGAAAAAATTTCTATTGCTGATAAGCAATCAAGTTTGTTATTTTTTACAGCAGCCCAAATTGATTAAGATATCAGTAGACATGAATAAATAAAAGAGAAAGAATAATCCAAACCAGACTACTAGACATAGATGAAGTATTTGACACATGGGTGAAAATATCTATCATTACAACAACTGTATTCCTTTAAGTGATATAAAATAATATTTATTACTGTTAATAAATAGAACATATTTTAATACAAAAATTATAACACAAAATTTGGGAGAAAATGACCTGTATTTCATGCCCTGAATACACATTAAATAATTTAGAGATTTTGCAAATCTAAGAAACACTATTCAAGGAAAACCCATTTTGTTGGTGGTTTCCTTTGCAGAGTAGAAGCTTTTTATTTCGATGTGGTCCCATTTTAAAAAAAAAAATTCTTTTGTTCCCTTGTCTTTGGAGTTAGATCCAAAAAGAAAAAATATTAAGACTGATGTTAAGGAGCTTACCACCTAGGTATTCTTTTAGGAGTTTTATGATTTCAGGTCTTACACGTTCCAATCTTTAATCCATTTTGAATTAATTTTGATGTATGGTTTAAAACAGTAATTCAGTTTTATTGTTTTGCATGTAGATATCTAGTTGTCCAAATAGCACTTATTGTGAAGAGAATGTCCTTTCCCTACTATATGTTCTTGCTGTCTTTGTCATATATTGACAATAGATGGGTGGGTTTATTTCTGGGCTCTCTGTTCTGTTCCTCTGATCTTTTTATCCCCAGATTTACTGAGGTGTAAATGACAAATAACAAACTGTAAATTTTAAAGATACATAGTTGGATAAGTTTTGACATATGTGTATACCTGTGAAACCATCACCATAATTAAGATAATTAGAATATCCATCACCCCAGAAGTTCTTCAGCCACATCGTAATTTCTCCCTCCTTCCCATACCAACACAATTCCACCCACAGACAACCAATCATTTGCCTTCTGTCACTATAAAATTTTACAGAAATAGAATCATAAGTATTCTTTAAAAACATTTTTAAATTTATTTATTCATTGAGGTATAGTTGATTTAAAATATATTAATTTCAGATATACAACATAGTGATTCAAAATTTTTATAGATTATACTCCATTTATAGTTATTATACAACAGTGGCTATATTCTCTCTGCTGTACAATATTTCCTTGTAGCTTATTTATATTGTACATAGGAGTTTGTACCTCTTAGTCCCCTAACCCTCTCTTGCCCCTCCTAACTTCACTCTGCCCATTGGTAACCACTAGTTTGTTCTTTATATCTGTGAGTCTGTTTCTGTTTTGCTATATACATTTGTTTTATTTTTTAGATTCCACATAAAAGTGATAGTATATAGTATTTATCTTTCTCTTATTTAACTAAGCATCATACCCTCCTTCAGGTCTATCCATGATGTTGCAAATTGCAAAATTTGTTTCTTTATTATGTCTGAGTACTATTCCATTGTATACATATACTACATCTTCTTTATCCATTTATCTATTAATGGACACTTTGCTTCCATATCTTGGCTATTGTGAAAAATACTGCTGTGAACATCAAGGTACATAAATTTTTTTGAATTAGTGTTTTCATTTTCTTTGGATACATAACCAGGAGTGGAATTGCTAGATCATTTGGTAGTCCTTTAATTTTTTTGAGGAACCTCCATAGTGTTTTCCACAGTGGCTGTACCAGTTTACATCCCCACCAACAGTGTACAAAGGATTCCCTTTTCTCCATATCCTTGACAACATTGGTTATTTGTGGTCTTTTTGATGATAGCCGTTCTGACAGATGTGAAGTGATAGCTCAAGGTGGTTCTGATTTGCATGATGATTAATGATGTTGAGCATCTTTTCATGTGCCTGTTGGCCACCTGCATGTCTTCTTTGGAAAAATCTTAATTCAAGTATTCTGCCCATTCAAGTTGTTTATGTTTTTGATATTGAGTTGTATGATCTGGTTATATACTTTGGAAATTAACCCATTATCAATTATACATTTGCCAATATTTTCTCCCATTCAGTAGGTTGTTTTTAAATTTTGTCAGTGGTTTCCTTTACTGTGCTTTTGTACCTTAGGAGACAGATACAAAAAAATACTACTACAATCTATGTCAAAGTGTGTTCTACCTATGTTTTCTTCTAGGAATTTTGTTTCCAGTCTTATATTTAGGTCTTTAATATATTTTGAATTTATTTTTGTATACATTGTAAGAAAATGTTATAATTTCATTCTTTTGCATGTAGCTATTTTCCCCAGCACCAATTATTGAAGAGACTGTATTTTTCCCCGTTGTATATACTTCCTTCAGTTGTCATAGATTAATTGACCATAAGCGTGTGGGTGTATTTCTGGGCTTTCTGTTCTGTTACATTGATCTGTGTGTTTTGTGCCAGCACCATACTGTTTTGATGACTGTAGCTTTGTAGTACCATCTGAAGTCAGGGAGCATGATATTTCCAGCTCTGTTCTTTCTCAAGATTATTTTGGTTATTTAGGGTCTTTTATATTTTAATACAAATTTTTAAGTTAGTTGTTCTAGTTCTGTGAAAAATGTCATGGGTATTTTCATAAGGATTGCATCGAACCTACAGATTGCCTAGGAGAGTAAAGTCATTTTGACAATATTGATTTTTCCAATCCAAGAACGTGGTATATCTTTCCATCTTCAATTTCTTTCATCAGCATCTTACAGTTTTCGGCATACAGGCCTTTTGCCTCCTGAGGTAAGTTTATTCCCGGGTATTTTATTCTTTTTGATGCAATGGTAAATAGGATTTTGTTTCCATAACTTCTCTTTCTGACCTTTCACTGTTAGTGTATAGAAATGCAACATATTTCTATGTATTAATTTTGTATCCTGCAACTTTTCTGAATTCATTGATGAGCTCTAGTAGTTTTCTGGTAGCATCTTTAGGATTTTCTGTGTATAGTATCATGTCATCTGCTAACAGTGATAGTTTTATTTCTTCCTTTCCGCTTTGGATTTCTTTTATTTCTTCTCTGATTGCTGTGGCTAGGACTTCCAATACTGTGTTGAATAAAGGTAGTGAGAGTGAGCATCCTTGTCTTGTTCTTAATCTTAGAGAAAATTCTTTCAGATTTTCACTGTTGAGTATGATGTTAGCTGTGGGCTTATCATATATGTCCTTTATTATGTTGGGATATGTTCCCTCTATACCCACTTTATAAAGACGTTTTATCATAAATGGATGTTGAATTTTGTCAAAAGCTTTTTCTGCATTCATTGAGATGACATTATTTTTAATCTTCAATTTGTTAATGTGCTGAATCACACTGACTGATTTGCAGATATTGAACCATGTTTGCACCCTGGGTTAAATTACACTTGATCAAAATGTATGACCCTTAATGTATTATTGGATTTGGTTTGATAATATTTTGTTGAGGATTTTTTGCACCTATGTTCATCAGTGATATTGGCCTATAATTTTCTTTTTTTGTGTGATATCATTACCTGGTTTTGGTATTAGGGTGATGCTGGCTTGTGGAATGGTTTCAGAAGCATTCCTTCCTTTTCAAATTTTTGGAATAGTTTGAGAAGGATAGGTGTTAATTCTTCTCTAAATATTTGATAGAATTCACCTGTGAAGCTATCTGGTCCTAGACTTCTGTTTGTTGGGGAGATTTTTATTACTGATTCAATTTCATTGCTGGTAATTGGTCTGTTCACATTTTCTATTTCTTCCTGGTTCAGTCAGGAGATTTTCCATTTCTTCTAAGTTGTCCAATTTATTGGAATATAGTTGTTCATAGTTACCTCTTGTGAACCTTTGTATTTCTGTGGATTCAGATGCAACTTCTTTTTAATTTCTGATTTTATTGATTTGGGCCTTCTCTTTTTCCTGATGACTCTGGCTAAAGATTTATCAATTTTGTTTATCTTTTCAAAGAACCAGCTTTTATTTTCATTGGCCTTTTCTATTATGATTTCTTTACTTCTACTAATTTTTGATTATGTTTGTTCTTCCTTTTCTTGTTCTGTTAGGTGTAAGGTTAGTTTGTTTCTTGGAGATTTTTCTTACTTCCTGAGGCAGGCTTGTATCACTATAAACTTCCCCTCTTAGAACTGATTTTGCTGTGTTCCATATATTGTGGAAGGTTTTGTTTTCACTTTCATTCACATCCAGGTATTTTAAAAAATTTCCTCTTTGACTTCTGCAATGATCCATGGTTGTTTAGGAGCATATTGTTTAGCCTCCACATGTTAGTAATTTTTGCAGTTTTTTTCCTTGTAGTTGATTTCTACTCTCATAGCATTGTGGTTGGAAAAATTGCTTGATATGAATTTTCTCAAATTTACTGAGACTTGCTTTGTGACCTAACTTGTGATCTACCCTTGAGAATGTTCCATGTGCATTTGAAAAATGTGTATTCTGCTCTTTTTGGATGGAATGTTCTATATATCAATGAAGTCCATCTGATATAATGTGTCAATGAAGGTTATTGATTTTCTCTCTGGATGATCTGTCCATTGAAGTAAGTGGGGATTTAATGTCTCCCACTATTATTGCATTACTGTCAGTTTCTCCCTTTATGTCTGTTAATGTTTGCTTTATTTATTTAGGTGCTCCTTTGTTGGGTACATATATATTTACAAATGTTACAAATTTCTTCTTGGATGGATCCCATGGTCATTATATAATGTCCTTCTTTGTCTCTAGTTACAGTCTTTGTTCTAAAGTCTATTTTACCTGATAAGAGTATTGCTAACCCAGCTTTCTTTTTGATTTTCATTTTCATGAAATAACAATTTCCAACCCCTCACTTTCAATCTGTGTGTCTTTAGATCTGAAGTGAGTTTCTTATAGGCAGCATATGTATGGAGTTTGTTTGTGTATCCATTTAGTTGGTCTAATTGGGAGCAGTGCTTGTTGGAATTAATCGTTTGGTTTTCTGGAAGGAGCTCCTAAAAGAGGGTTCCCTTCCAATCCCACCACTACATCACCTTCTTTGGATGAACACCAGCCTTTGGTGTGGTTGGTGGTATTTCATTTTGCTTGCCCCATGATCTCTTGCATTCCACATTATTGTATAGTATCCACTTTTCATCGTCCACCACAATTTGTTTTAAAAATGGAATGTTTCATTACATTTCAGTAGAGAATCATATGCAGAAATATGGTCAAGAAGGTTTTCTTCATTTATGTGGAACCCAGACATCAGAGTGATTAACATAACCAAGCTGGTGCAAATGATTTTCAACGCTTGATTTGGATATTTTGAGTATGTTGGCTATCTCCTGCATGGTAAACGATTGTTCTCAATGAATGTCTCGATGTGATTGCTATCAACTTCCACTGGTCTACCCGACCGTGGGGCATCATCCAGCGAGAAATCTCCAGCACAAAACTTCGCAAACCACTTTTGACATGTTCGATCAGTCATTGCACCTTCTCCATATACTGCACAAAATTTTTTTTTGCATTTCAGTTGCGTTTTTACCTTTCTTGAAATAATAAAGCATAAAATGCCAAAAAATGTTGCTTTTTCTCTACCACCTTCAATATTAAAATGGCTACACAAAAATTCACCAATTTTCATAAGTCTTTTTTTAGTGCACACTGATATCACAGCTGTCACATACAATCTAACAAAATTGCTTTGAATGAAGTTAAAGACAACTAAGTGCTACTACAGCCATCTTACGGAAAAAAACGAATGAACCTTTTGGGCAACCCAATACATTAAATTAATTACTGATAGGTTTGCATTTACTGCCATTTTGTTAATTGTTTGGGGGTTGTTTTTGTAGTTCTTTTTTATTCCTTTCTTCTACCTTTGTTCTCTCACCTTGTTATTTGATGACTATCTTTATTGTTATCTTTGGATTTTTCTTTTTTGTGTATCTATCTATCTCTTATAGATTTCTTGGTTTGTAGTTACTATGAGGTTTAAATATAGCAATCTATCTATCTATCTATGCATGATGATTTTAAGTTGCTTATCTCTTAGTTTCAAATGCATTTTAACTATTCTGTATTTTTTACTCCAATCCCCCCACAATTATTGTTTTTCACATCATATTTTACATGTTTTCATTTTTGGTATCCCTTAACTACTTATTGTATATACAGATGATTTTACTACTTTTGTCTTAATTTTCCTACTAGCTTCATATGGGGCTGATTTACTAACTTTATGTTTGTCTTTTCCAATGAGCTTTTTCTTTTTGTAATTTTCATCTTCCTATTTGTAGCCTTTTCTTTTTTGCTTAGAGAGGTCCCTTTAACGTTTCTTGTAAAGCTCATTTCGTAGTGCTAAACTCTTTTAGCTTTTGCTTATCTGTAAAACTTTTGATCTCTCCATCAAATCTGAATGAGAGTCTTGCCAGGTAGTATATTCCTGATTGTAGGCTTTCCCCTTTCATCACTTTAAATATATTGTGCTACTTCCTTCCCACCTGCAAAGTTTCTGCTGAAAAGCCAGCTGGTAGCATTATGGGAGTTCCCTTGTATGTAACATTGTTTCCCCTTGTTGCTTTTATTATTGTCTGTCTTTAATTTTTGCCATTTTAATTACAATATGTCTTGGTGTGGTCCTCTTTGGGTTGATCTTGTTTGGGACTGTCTTTGCTTCCTGGACCTGGATGTCTGTTTCCTTTCCCAGGTTAGGGAAGTTTTCAGCTATTTGTCTTCATATATAGTCTCTGCCCCTTGCTTGCTGTCTCTTCTTCTGGGACCCCTATAATGTGAATGTTAGTAGACTTGATGCTGTCTCAGAGGTCTCTTAAACTGTCCTCATTTCTTTTTATTCGTTCTTCTTTTTCCTGTTCAGCTTCAGTGACTGACATCCACTGCTCTCTCTTCCAGCTCACTGATCTGTTCCTCTTTATCATTTAATCTACCGTTGATTCCTTCTAATGTATTTTTCATTTTAGCTATTGTATTTTTAATCTCTGGTTCTTCTTTGCATTTTTCTATCACTCTGTTTATCCATTCTCCTCTCAAGTTCTTTGAGCATTTTTACAATCATTACCTTGAATTCTTTATTGGGTAGATTGCCTATCTCCACTTCACTTAGTTGTTCTTTTGGGGTGTTATCTTGTTCCTTCTATTGGAACATGTTCCTCTGTCACCTCATTTTGCAAATCAGCTGTTTCCTTTTTTGTGTATCTGGTAGGCTGGTTACATTTCATGACCTTGCAGTATTATCCTTTTGTTGGAGATGTCCTATACATCCCAGCAGCAACCTCCCCTCTGTATGTTGTGTGCTCTAGGTGTGTCTCCTATGTGCACTGTGTGGGTCCTTCTGTTGTGGAGAGCTGACTACTGAAGGTGGTATTGTAGGTATGGCTGGTCCCAGATCCATTTGGTTGCCAGTCCCTGCCTTGTGTGGAGGCTGTTGGATGCTGGTAGGCAGGTCTGGGTCATGCAGCAGCTGGCTGTAGAACTCTAGGGGGTCCAAGGACTAATATGGCTCACTGATGGGTAGAGCCAGGTCCCCAGGTCTCTGGCTGTAGATCCCTGTATGTCCCAAAGCTGGTATCAGCCTGCTGGTGGGTGGAGCTGGATCTCAAGGATTCTGGCTGAGGAGCACAAGGTGTCCCAGAGTATGCCTGCTGGTTGTCAGGGATGGAATCCATGTGGTTGTAGGGTTGCTGCTGGCCTGCTGACATGCTGTTTGGATCCTAACAAAGGAGGCTGCTGGGCTGAGGTTGTCTTGAGGCTGCTGTCTGCATGCTGGTGGGTAGGATGGGGTCCAGTAGATCCTGGGGCTGCTACCCGCCCAACAGAGCATTAAGTTGGATCCTGGAGTTAGTGCTGGTCCACTAGCAGGCAGAGGTGGGTCCTAGGCTCTCTTCCTGCAGGGCCCAGGTACCTCAAAGCTGCTGCTGGACTGCTGATGGGTGGGTCCAGTTCCTGACATAGCTGGATGCAGGTTCCAGGGTATCTTGTCCTAAAGCTTGTATTGGCCCGATGGTGAGTGGGGCTGGATTCCAAGGAGGTGGGCTGAGGGGCCCAAGTTGTCTCAGAGCTTGTCTTTGCCAGCTGATGCACAGGGATGGGGCCCTTTGTGACCCAGGGCTGGTGTTGGCCTGCTGGTAGGTGGACTGGGTCTGCCAGGGCAGGCTGCAGCACTGTTGTGATCCTGGGGCTAGTGTCTGTCTGGTGGTGGTGACGCTGGTGCACAGTGGGTCCTGAAGCTCATGCCTGCCCAGTAATAGGCAGAGTTGGGTCCTAGGGTCTCTGGCTGGGCCTTGGGGGTCCCAGGTCTCATTCCTGTTGTGTGGGGTTGGTTCCTGTGCCCACTAGTGGACAGGGCCATGTACAGGGTGGCTTTGGGCTCAGAGGTTCTTAAGTCAGCCTGCCTGCTAGTGGGTGGGGCTATGTCCCCACCCTGCTAGTTACTTGGCCTGAGGTGTCCCAGTAATAGTGCCTACAGGCTGTGGGAAGAAGCAGGGCTGGGTCCCAAGGGTCATAAGCTACAGGGAGGAGTACAGATTGGTGCTTGCCAGCACTAGTGTCCATGTGGTAGAAGGAGCTCCCCAAAATGGCTGCTGCTAGTGTCTGTTGTCCCAAGGTGAATTTAGGTTGCCTCCTGCCTCTCCAGGAGACTCTCCAAGATCAGCAGGTGGGTCTGGCCCAGGCTCCTTTCAAATTACTGCTTCTGTCCTGAGTCCCAGAGCTCGTGAGATTTTGTATGTGTCCTTTAAGAGCAGAGTCTCTATTTTCCCACAGCCCTCTGTCTCTCCCAAAAGTATACCCTGGTGGCTTTCAAAGACAAATGTTCTCGGGGCTTGTCTTCCTGGCACAGAACCACTGGGCTGGGAAGCCCGATGTGGGGCTCAGGCCCCCTCTCCTTGGGGAGAACCTCTGCAATTTTTATTATTCTCCCATTTGTGGGTTAACCACTCAGGGGTATGGATCTTGACCATACCACAAGTCTCTCTTATCTGTCTTGCTGTGATTCCTTCTTTATATCTTTAGTTGCTTTTCCATTAGATTTCAGTCTTTTTCATCAATAGTTGCTCTGTAAATAGTTGTAATTTTGGTGTGCCCATGACAGGAGTTGAGTGCAGGTCTTCCTACTCTACCATCTTGCAGCAATCTCAATGTATGTGTCTATTTTTATGCTGATACCATACTGTTTTGATTACTATAGCTTTGTAGTACAGTCTGAAATCAGGATGTATGATACCTCCAGCTTTGTTCTTTTTTCTCAGTATTGTTTTGGCTATTCAGGGTCTTTTGTGGTTCCATACATATTTTAGAATTATTTGGTCTAGTTCTGTGAAAATTGCCATTGGCATTTTGATAGCTACTGTAGATAGCTTTGGGTATTGTAATCATTTTAACAATATTAATTCTTCTAATCCATAAGCATGGAATATCTTTCCACTTGTTTGTGTCTTCTTCAGTTTCTTTCATCACTGTCCAGTAGTTCTATGTGTACAGTGTCACTCCTTGGTTAGATTTATTCCTAAGAATTTTATTCGTTTTGATGCTATTGTAAATTGAATTGTTTTCTTCATTTCTCTTTTTGATAGTTTGTTATTAATGTATAGAATTTTGTATCCTGCAACTTTATTGAATTCATTTATTAATTTTATCAGTTTTTGGTGGAGTCTTTAAGGTTTTCTATATGTAGTATCGTCTCATCTGCACGTAGTGAGAGTTTTCTTTTGTTCCAATTTGTATGCCTTTTATTTCTTTTTCTTTCTAATTTCTCTGTCTAGAAATTCCACTACTGTATTAAATAAATAAAAGTGGGGAGTGTTGGCATCCTTGTCTTGTTCCTGATCTTAGAGGAAAAGCTTTCAGCTTGCCTTTGAGTCTGATATTAGATGTGGGCTTTCATACATGGCCCTTACTGTCTTGGAGTACATTCCTTTTATATCTTATTTGTTGAGAGTTTTTATCATGAAAGATTGTTGAATTTTGTCCAAAGCTTTTTCTACATCTATTGAGATGATGTGATTTTTATCCTTTATTCTGTTTTAATGTGCTGTATCATACTAACTGAGTTTTGTGTGTTGAACTATTCTTGCATCCCAGAGATCAATCCCACTTGGTCATGGTGTATAGTCCTTTTAAGGTGCTGTTGAATTTGGTTTGCTGGCATTTTGTTGAGGGCTTTTGCATCTATGTTCACCAGGGATATTGTATTGTATAGTTCTTTTCTTATAGTGTCTTTGTTTGGCTTTGATATCAGGGTACTGCTGGCCTCATGAAATGAGTTTAGAAGTGTTCCTTCTTCTCCAGGAAGACTTTAAAAGGGTTTGGTGTAAATGCGTTTTTCTTTTCTTTAATTTTTAGTAGAATTCACCAGTGAAGCCACCTCATCTTGGACTTTGCTTCATGGGGAGATTATTAATTACTCACTTATTATTCATATAAATGTTTTACCTCATCATGATTCAGTCTCAATAGGTTGTATGTTCTATAAATTTATCCATTTCTTATAGGTTATCCAATTTGTTGGTGCATAATTATTCATAGTAGTTTTTTATGATCCTTTTTATTTCTGTGGAGTCAACTGTAATGTCTCCTCTTCCACTTATGATTTTATTTACTGGAGTCTTTTTCTTCTTAGTATAGCCAAGAGTTTGTCAGTTTAGTTGATCTTTCAAAAAAAACAAAAACCCCAACTTTTAGTTTTGTTGATTTTTTTCCCTTGAGTTTCTATTTTCTTCTATTTCATTTATTTCTGATGCTTGTTATTTATTTTCTTCCTTCTGCTAACTTTGTGCTTTGATTTTTCTTCTTTCTCTAGTTCTTTGAGGTATAAAGTTAGTACTTTGATTTTTCTTCTTTCTCTAGTTCTTTGAGGTATAAAGTTAGCTTGTTTGGAGTTAGGGGAAAAGGGAATTTGTTATTCAATGGGTATAAAGTTTCAGTTATGCAAGATAAATATGTTGTAGAGATCTGTTGCATAAAAGCATGCCTAGAGGTAACAAAGCAGTGTTTTGTACTTAATTTGTTAAGAGGGTAGATCCTGTATTAAGTGTTTTTAACACAATAAAAGAAAAAAGTGGTTAAAATAATAAATTTTATATTTTGTATATTATCACAATAAAAAAATAATGCTAAGCACCAAAACCTCCCAAAGCATTACCTTTACTTTCGTTTGCTCTTCACTAATTTGCAGAGAAAGTAGTACTGAGAACTATCTTATTAGAATGAGCTTGTCTCACCTTGGACTCTGGCATAAGTAAATTGTATCTGTTTCTACTAATAGCTTGTATTTGTTTTGTCTATTTAGACAAGATTTGGACACATATATTGAAACTATGTTCTTTAGATTATACAAGATATATTTTAGAGATAACTTAAATATTAAACCTGATATTTTGCTTTATGATTTAATTAAAAGTACCTTGGGCTATAAGACAAATCTACATTCAAATCATAGATCTACTAAATATTATCTTTACTTTTCCCTTATAATGAAATTGAACAAGTCCTGACTTCTTCCTTTTTTAGTTTCCTGATGCACAGCAACTATACAATATTTAGCTTATGGACTGAAACAAACATAATATCAGTTTTCAAGCAACAGTATGGATTACTAAACTGAAATAAATGTCAGCATATCAAGGATAAATTTTAATGAATGAGTTTAGGGAACTATATAAAGGAGATTATTCATTATTACAAACTACTCCCTACTCAGAAACACAACACTACATACATAACTAACTTGAGAAAATATTGTTCATACTATTTTCTAAATTCAATATGTGTGTGTGCATTATATATGTGTATTATATATACAGTTATAAGAAGTTATCAAATATTTTCACTTTTCCAACAGAGTACAGCATTGATGATCACCATTTTTTTCAGTCAATAAGTTGATGAGTAATGGAATAACTGAATACAAATAAGTTTGACTGGTTCCATGGTTAAGTCTCAAATTATGAAAAAAAACACTCTGTTTGCCTATTAATGTATTTTCTTGCTAGAACTCATGTGACATGTTCCAACACATGTTGGAACTTCATTTAGAGATGGACAATCACACTCTACCATCCAACAGCTTCTGTAAACTACACATCATGTAGTTTGTGGACGAGTGTATAGAGTATATAAAATCGACTTGGCTTCTACCCCATCTCATTAGCTTCAATGTGAGGATACTAGTAGCAACTTCATATCCATAATGTCACCGTTAGGCTTTTATGAGAATATATTATATTGTATCATGTCATATTATATCATAATATCACAAATAAGCACTCAATAAATGTCAACTATTATTTTTATTGGTGGCTAAACTTCCTTTGTGGCTTAAAGAAACGAATAGGATGTGGTGGGTAGGTGTTTATTTAATTGTGTCTGTGAGAGGGTAGTAGTCCTAAAAATAAATAAACATATGTGTGTGTATATATCTCCATCTCAGCAAGCTACTATGTATTTTTATAAAACTGTATTACTCAGAGCATGACATATTTTATTGTCAATCTTTATGTTCATATGCACTCTTCCCTCTCCCTAGAATTTTCCACTATCTTCCCTCAACCTACGTGTCAACTTTTTTCTTCTTAACTGTCACTTCTTTTCAGAAGACATTTTGGTTTTCATCAAAGGACTGACTAGAAGCTTCTCAGGAATAAAATTAAATTCTAATTTCCTAGTAAAGGATTTAAGGGCTCAGAAAATATTTGTTTAATGACTGACTGAATTTAGCTCCATGTGTTAAGGGAATATTTCATAAATTTCATTCAAAGGAGCTGGGGAGGAGACAAACTATTGGGGAATTGCTTCTTGATGATGTAAGAATAATGAATGGTATTTATTATGTACTGTAGTTGGAATAATGGTGTGAAGAAGCACAGCTAGAGAGAAAAAAGAAAATGTTAAATATGACAAACCTAAGTAGTGGTCCCATAACATCTTAATGAAAAACAGTGTGATAGCAACAGGCTCCAAAATCCTATGCTTTCTAATTCAAGAACGTGGGACTGGTCTGCAATCTATGGAAAAGCAACAATTCAAGTTTTTAAAATTTTTTTCAATTGAGAATGTCAGTTCTATGTGAGATAAAGGGAATTGGGGTAATAGATAAGCTTGAGAAACTAGGATCACAGTCATGCATTAATAAGAAGATTTAGTCAGTCTCTGGTTTACTCAGAGGTCCTTGTGTCCAGAATGACCAGTAAACTCAACATGAAACAGCACTGGTTAGAAATAACAAATATTAGACAAGACACAGACATTGTGTCAGAGTGGCAAATGTAAATTCCTGGCAATCTATCCTTAGAAGTTTGAATTCCATCCACTTACCATTATTTGCTTTGGTCCCCAATATTGTAGTATCACAACACTATATTGAAATTCCTTCTTAATATCAAGAATTGTGAATAGTCTAGGATTTTACTCTACTTACAAGCCTCTAAGTGAGGTAGTTACTGCTTCATGGATACTAGCTGCCTAAAGACTTCCAGAGCCCATAACCACCTCTAGACATGCCCCTAGACATGGCCCTGCCACCAACACAGGGCCAAAACCAAGCTCCACACACCAGTGAGCAGGCATCAGCCCTTCCCACTAGGAAGACTGCACAAGCCTCTAGAGCAGCCTCACCAATCGGGGCAGACACCAGAAGCAAGAAAACTAAAATCCCACAGCCTGTGGAACTGAGTACACAAACAGAGGTCAGAACCTACCCTGGGACCAGCTTGTCCCTGGCCCTTGGGTGACAAGAGGGGAGGGTACTGCTGGGACACATAGGACATGCCCTACAGAGGACCAATTCTCCACAGTCTAAAAACATAATTAACCTTCCACATACATAAAAATACAAATAGGAGTTTAGATAAAATGGTATGGCAGAAAAATATGTTCCAGACAAAGGAACAAGATAAAACTCCAGAAGACTAAGTGATGTGGAGATAGGCAATCCACCCGAGAAACAGTTCAGAGTAATTATCATAAAGATGATCCAAAAACTCTGGAAAAGAATGAATGCACAGGAAATTCCCTGGCAGTCCAGTGGTTGGGACTCCACGTTCTCATTGCTGAGGGTCCGGGTTCAATCCCTGGTCAGGAAACGAAGATCCCAGAAGCCTCATGGGAAAAAAAAAGAATGGATGCACAGATCCATACAGGATCAACCCAAGGAGGAACACACCAAGACACACAGTAATCAAATTCAAATTGACAAAAATTACAGATAAAGAGAAAATATTTAAAAAAAACAAGGGAAAGGCAAGAAATAGCATACAAGGGAATCCCCATAAGACCATCAGCTGATTTTTCAGCAGAAACTCTGCAGGCCAGAAGGGAGTGGCATGATATATTTAAAGCTATGAAAGGGAAATACCTACAACCAAGAATACTCTACCTAGAAAGGCTCTCATTCAGATTTGATGGAGAAATCAAAAGCTTTGCAAACAAGCAAAAGCAAAAAAATTCAGCACCATTAAACTGGCTTTACAACAAATGCTAAACGAATTTCTCCAGGCAGAAAAGAAAAAGCCACAACTATTAATAGAAACAAGAAAATTATGAATGGGAAAGCTCACCAGTAAAGGCAAACATACAGTAAAGGTAGGAAATCATCCACACACAAATATGATATCTAAACAAGTAATCTTGAGAGGAGGAGAGTACAAATCAGAATATGTGAACTGCATTTGAAATTAACAGACCAGCAACTTAAAACAATCATGGATATAAATAGACTGCTATATCAAAACGTCATGGCAACCATAAACCAAAAATCTATAACAGATATACACACAAGAAAGAAAAAGGAATCCAAACCCAACGCTATAGAAACTCATCAAATCACAAGAAAAGAGAGCAAAAGAGGAAAGGAAGAAAAATGACCTTCAAAAACAAATCCAATATAATTAACAAAATGGCAATAAGAACATACATATCAATAATTACCTTAAATGTAAATGAATTAAATGCTCCAACCAAAAGACATACAGACTGACTGAATCGATATAAAAACAAGATCAATATATATGGTGTTTACAAGCACAAACTTCAGATCTAGAGACGAATACAGACTGAAGGTGAGGGGGTGGATAAAGCTATTGCATGCAAATGAAAATCAAAAGAAACTGGGAGTAACAATACTTATATCAGACAAACTAGACTTTAAAGACTGTTACAAGAGACAAAGAAGGACACTACATAATGATCAAGGGATCAACCCAAGAAGAAGATATAACAATTGTAAATATTTATGCACCCAACATAGAAGAACCTCAATATATAAGGCAGATGTTAACAGACATAAAACGAGAAATTGACAGTAACACAATGATAACACAATGATCCAAAACCTATGGGATGCAGGAAAAGCACTTCTAAGAGGGAAGTTTATAGCAATAAAACTTACCTCAGGAACCAAGAAAAATCTTAAATAAACAACCTAATGTTACAAGAAAAGATAACCTAGAGAATGGGAGGAAAAATTTGCAAAAGATGTGACTAACAGGTATACAAACAGCTCATACAGCTCAATATCAAAAAACAACAACAATATCCCAATGAAAAAATGGGCAGAAGATCTAAAAAGACATTTCTCCAAAGATGACATACAGATGGCCAACAGGCACATCAAAATATGCTCAATATTGCTAATTATTAGAGAAATGCAAATCAAAACTACAATGAGCTATCACCTCATTCTGGTCAGAATGGCCATCATCAAAAAGTCTACAAATAATAAATGCTGAGAGGGTGTGGTGTAAAAGGAAGCCTCACGCAGTGTTAGTGGGAATGTAAATTGGTACAGCGACTATGGAGAACAGTGGAAGTTCCTAAAAATAGAGTTACCATATGATTCTGCAATCCCAATACTGGGCATATATCTGGAGGAAAGCATAATTCAAAGAGAGACATGTACACACAATGTTCACTGCAGCACTATCTATAACAGCCAAGACACAGAAGCAACCACACTGTCCACTGACAGATGAATTGGATAAAGAAGATACGGTATATATAGATAATGGAATGTTTCTCAGCCATAAAAAAGAATGAAATAATGCCATCTGCAGCAACATGGATGGACCTAGAGATTATCATACTAAGTGAAGTAAGCTAGGCAGAGAAAGACAAATATCATATGATATCACTTATATGGGAAATCTAAAAACAATGATACAAATGAACTTATTTACAAAACAGAAACAGACTCAGAGAAATAGAAAACCAACTTATGGTAACGAAAGGGGAAAGGCGGGGAGGGATAAATTATGTGTTTGGGATTAACAGACACACACTACTATATATAAAACAGATAACCTATAAAGAACTGCTGTATAGCACAGGGAACTCTACTCATTATCTTGTAATAACCTATAATGGAACAGAATGTAAAAAAATGAATATATATATATATATACACATATATATATATATGTATATAAAAACTGATCACTGCTGTACACCTGAAAATAACACGGCAGTGTAAATCAACTATATTTCAATAAATTTTTTTAAAAAATATTTAAAGAAAATGAGGTAAATATTTTTATTTTAATAAGAATAAGAGGTAAAAAGGATACATTAAGGCTTTACTTATTAATTTTATTTATACTACAAAAATCAATGATATCAATTAAACAATTTGGGGTTTGTTGTTTCACATGATGCAAATACTCTTGTCAGCATTACTTTATATTATTTTAAAATGATAATACTTATAGGACATACTTGCCTGACCATCATTTTCCCTCTTATTTTTTTACATCTTTATTGGAGTATAATTGCTTTACAATGATGTGTTAGTTTCTGCTTTATAACAAAGTGAATCAGTTATAAATATACATATGTTCCCATATCTCCTCCCTCTTGCACCACCCTCCCTCCCACCCTCCCTATCCGACCCAGCCAGGTGGTCACAAAGCACCGAGCTGAACTCCCTGTGCTATGTGGCTGCTTCCCACTAGCTATCGATTTTACGTTTGGTAGCGTATATATATGTCCATGTCTCTCTCTCGCTTTGTCAGAGTTTACCCTTCCCCCTCCCCATATCCTCAAGTCCATTCTCTAGTAGGTCTGTGTCTTTATTCCTATCTCACCCCTAGGTTCTTAATGACATTTTCTTCTTATATTCTATATATATGTGTTAGCATATGGTATTTGTCTTTCTCTTTCTGACTTCACTCTGTATGACAGGCTCTAGGTCCATCCACCTCACTACAAACAACTTTTTATGGCTGAGTAATATTCCATTGTATATATGTGCCACATCTTCTTTATCCATTCATCCGATGATGGACACTTGGTTGTTTACATCTCCTGGCTATTGTAAATAGAGCGGCAATGAACATTTTGTTACATGACTCTTTTTGATTTATGGTTTCTCAGGGTATATGCCCAGCAGTGGGATTGCTGGGTCATATGGTACTTCTATTTGTAGTTTTTTAAGGAACCTCCATACTGTTCTACATAGTGGCTGTACCAATTCACATTCCCACTAGCAGTTCAAGAGTGTTCCCTTTTCTCCACACCCTCTCCAGCATTTATTGTTTCTAGATTTTTTGATGATGGCCATTCTGACTGGTGTGCGATGATATCTCATTGTACTTTTGATTTGCATTTCTCTAATGATTAATGATGTTGAGCATTCTTTCATGTGTTTGTTGGCAACCTGTTTATCTTCTTTGAAGAAATGTCTACTTAGGTCTTCTGCCCATTTTTGGATTGGGTTGTTTATTTTTTTGTTATTAAGCTGCATGAGCTGCTTATGAATTTTGGAGATTAATCCTTGGTCAGTTGCTTCATTTGCAAATATTTTCTCCCATTCTGAGAGTTGTCTTTTGGTCTTGTTTATGGTTTCCTTTGCTGTGCAAAAGTTTTTAAGTTTCATTAGGTCCCATTGTTTAATTTTTGTTTTTGTTTCCATTTATCTAGGAGGTGGGTCAAAAAGGATCTTGCTGTGATTTATGTCATAGAGTGTTCTACCTATGTTTTCCTCTAAGAGTTTGATAGTTTCTGGCCTTACATTTAGGTCTTTAATCCATTTTGAGCCTATTTTTGTGTATGGTGTTAGGGAGTGTTTTAATCTCATACTTTTACATGTACCTGTCCAGTTTTCCCAGCACCACTTATTGAAGAGGCTGTCCTTTCTCCACTGTACATTCCTGCCTCCTTTATCAAAGATAAGGTGACCATATGTGCGTGGGTTTATCTCTGGGCTTTCTATCCTGTTCCACTGATCTATATTTCTGGTTTTGTGCCAGTACCATACTGTCTTAATTACTGTAGCTTTGTAGTATAGTCTGAAGTCAGGGAGCCTGATTGCTCCAGCTCCATTTTTCTTTCTCAAGATTGCTTTGGCTATTCGGGGTCTTTTGTGTTTCCATACAAATGGTGAAATTTTTTGTTCTAGTTCTCTGAAAAATGCCAGTGGTAGTTTGATAGGGATTACATTGAATCTGTAGATTGCTTTGGGTAGTAGAGTCATTTTCACAATGTTGATTCTTCCAATCCAAGCACATGGTATATTTCTCCATCTATTTGTATCATCTTAATTTCTTTCATCAGTGTCTTATAATTTTCTGCATACAGGTCTTTTGTCTCCCTAGGTAGATTTATTCCTAGATATTTTATTCTTTTTGTTGCAATGGTAAATGGGAGTGTTTTCTTGATTTCACTTTACATTTTTCATCATTAGTGTATAGGAATGCCAGAGATTTCTGTGCATAAATTTTGTACCTGCTACCTTACCAAATTCATTGATTAGCTCTAGTAATTTTCTGGTAGCATCTTTAGGATTCTCTATGTATAAGTATCATGTCATCTGCAAACAGTGACAGCTTTACTTCTTCTTTTCTGATTTGGATTCCTTTTATTTCCTTTTCTTCTCTGATTGCTGTGGCTAAACCTTCCAAAATTATGTTGAATAAGAGTGGTGAGAGTGGGCAACCTTGTCTTGTTCCTGACCTTCGTGGAAATGCTTTCAGTTTTTCAACACTGAGGATGATGTTGGCTATGGGTTTGTCATATATGACCTTTATTATGTTGAGGAAAGTTCCCTCTATGCCTACTTTCTGCAGGGTTCTTATTATAAATGGGTGTTGAATTTTGTCGAAAGCTTGCTCTGCATCTATTGAGATGATCATGTGGTTTTTCTCCTTCAATTTGTTAATATGGTGTATTACATTGATTGATTTGCGTATATTGAAGAATCCTTGCATTCCTAGAATAAACCCCATTTGATCATGGTGTATGATCCTTTTAATGTGCTGTTAGATTCTGTTTGCTAGTATTTTGTTGAGGATTTCTGCATCTATGTTCATCAGTGGTATTGGCCTGTAGTTTTCTTTCTTTGTGACATCCTTCTCTGGTTTTGGTATCAGAGTCATGGTGGCCTTGTAGAATGAGTTTGGAAGTGTTCCTCCCTCTGCTATATTTTGGAAGAGTTTGAGAAGGATAAGGTGTTAGCTCTTCTCTAAATGTTTGATAGAATTCGCCTGTGAAGCCATCTGGTCCTGGGCTTTTGTTTGTTGGAAGATTTTTAATCCCAGGTTCAATTTCAGTGCTTGGGATTGGTCTGTTCATATTTTCTATTTCTTCCTGATTCAGTCTTGGCAGATTGTGCATTTCTAAGAATTTGTCTATTTCTTCCAGGTTGTCCATTTTATTGGCATAGAGTTGCTTGTAGTAATCTCTCATGATCTTTTTTATTTCTGCAGTGTCAGTTGTTACTTCTCCTGTTTCATTTCTAATTTTATTGATTTGAGTCTTCTCCCTTTTTTTCTTGATGAGTATGGCTAATGGTTTATCAATTTTGTTTATCTTCTCAAAGAACCAGCTTTTAGTTTTATTGATCTTTGCTATTGTTTACTTCATATCTTTTTCATTTATTTCTGATTTGCTCTTTATGATTTTGTTCCTTCTGCTAACTTTGGGGTTTTTTTGTTTTTCTTTCTCTAATTGTTTAGGTGCAAGGTTAGGTTGTTTATTCGAGATGTTTACTGTTTCTTAAGGTAGGATTGCATTGCTATAAACTTCCCTCTTAGAACTACTTTTGCTGCATCCCATAGGTTTTGGGTCGTCATGTCTCCATTGTCATTTGTTTCTAGGTATTTTTTGATTTCCTCTTTGATTTCTTCAGTGATCCCTTCGTTATTAAGTAGTGTATTGTTTACCCTCCATGTGTTTGTATTTTTTACAGATCTTTTCCTGTAATTGATATCTAGTCTCATAGTGTTGTGGTCGGAAAAGATACTTGATACAATTTCAGTTTTCTTAAATTTACCAAGGCTTGATTTTGTGAACCAAGATATGATCTATCCTGGAGAATGTTCCATGAGCACTTGAGAAAAACGTGTATTCTGTTGTTTTTGGATGAAATGTCCTATAAATATCAATTAAGTCCATCTTGTTTAATGTATCATTTAAAGCTTGTGTTTCCTTATTTTCATTTTGGATGATATGTCCATTGGTGGGGTGTAAAAGTCCGCTACTATGAATGTGTTACTGTCGATTTCCCCTTTTATGGCTGTTAGTATTTGCCTTATGTATTGAGGTGCTCCTATGTTGGGTGCATAAATATTTACAATCGTTATATCTTCTTCTTGGTTCGATCCCTTGATCATTATGTACTGTCCTTCTTTGTCTCTTGTGATAGTCTTTATTTTAAAGTCTATTTTGTCTGATATGAGAATTGCTACTCCAGCTTTCTTTTGATTTCCATTTGCATGGAATATCTTTTTCCATCCCCTTACTTTCAGTCTGTATCTGTCTCTAGGTCTGAAGTGGGTCTCTTGTAGGCAGCATATATATGGGTCTTGTTTTTGTATCCATTCAGCTAGTCTGTGTCTTTTGGTGGGAGCATTTAGTCCATTTACATTTAAGGTAATTATCGATATGTATGTTCCTATTCCCATTTTCTTAGTTGTTTTGGGTTTGTTATTGTAGATCTTTTCTTTCTCTTGTGCTTCTTGCCTAGAGAAGATCCTTTAGCATTTGTTGTAAAGCTGGTTTGGTGGTGCTAACTCTCAGCTTTTGCTTGTCTGTAAAGGTTTTAGTTTCTCCATCAAAGCTGAATGAGATCCTTGCTGGGTAGAGTAATCTTGGTTGTAGGTTTCTCTCCTTCATCAGTTTAAATATGTCCTGCCAGTCCCTTCTGGCTTGCAGAGATTTTGCTGAAAGATCAGCTATTAGCCTTATGGGGATTCCCTTGTGTGTTATTTGTTGTTTTTCCCTTGCTGCTTTTAATATGCTTTCTTTGTATTTACTTTTTGACAGATTGATTAATATGTGTCTTGGCATATTTCTCCTTGGATTTATCCTGTATGGGACTCTGTGCTTCCTGGACTTGATTCACTATTTCCTTTCCCATATTAGGGAAGTTTTCAACTATAATCTCTTCATATATTTTCTCAGTCCCTTTCTTTTTCTCTTCTTCTTCTGGAACCCCTATAATTCAAATGTTGGTGCATTTAATGTTGCCCCAGAGGTCTGTGAGACTGTCCTCAGTTCTTTTCATTCTTTTTTCTTTATTCTGATCTGCAGTATTTATTTCCACTATTTTATGTTCCAGGTCACTTATCCGTTCTTCTGCCTCAGTTATTCTGCTATTGATCCCATCTAGAGTATTTTTAATTTCATTTATTGTGTTGTTCATCGTTGCTTGTTTCATCTTTAGTTCTTCTAGGTCGCTGTTAAATGTTTCTTGCATTTTCTCTATTCTATTTCCAAGATTTTTGGATCATCTTTACTATCATTATTCTGAATTCTTTTTCAGGTAGACTGCCTATTTCCTCTTCATTTGTTCAGTCTGGTGCATTTTTATCTGCTGTGTGTTTTTCTGTCTTCTCATTTTGTTCATCTTACTGTGTTTGGGGTCTCCTTTTTGCCAGCTACAGGTTCGTAGTTCCCCTTGTTTTTGGTGTCTGTCCCCAGTGGCTAAGGATGGTTCAGTGGGTTGTGTAGGCTTCCTGGTGGAGGGGACTAGTGCCTGTGTTCTGGTGGATGAGGCTGGATCGTGTCTTTCTGGTGGGCAGGTCCACGTCTGGTGGTGTATTTTGAGGTGTCTGTAGACTTATTATGATTTTAGGCAGCCTCTCTGCTAATGGGTGGGGTTGTGTTCCTGTCTTGCTAGTTGTTTGGCATAGGGTGTCCAGCACTGTAGCTTGCTGGTCATTGAGTGAAGCTGGGTGTTGGTGTTGAGATGATCTCTGGGAGATGTTCGCCATTTGATTTTATGTGGAGCTGGGAGGTCTCTTGTGGACCAGTGTCCTGAAGTTGGCTCTCCCACCTAGAGGCACAGCACTGACTCCTGGCTGCAGCACCAAGAGCCTTTCATCCACACGGCTCAGAATAAAAGGGAGAAAAAGAAAGGAAGGGAGGGAGGGAGAAAGAAGATAAAATAAAGATAAAATAAAGTTATTAAAATAAAAAAATTTTAAAGAAACAAAAACACAGACTTATAGAACCCTAGACAAAGGGTGAAAGCAAAGCTATACAGACAAAATCTCGCACAGAAGCATACACACTCACAAAAAGAGGAAAAGGGGAAAAATCATAAATCTTGCTCTCAAAGTCCACCTCCTCAATTTGGGATGATTCGTTGTCTATTCATGTATTCCACAGATGCAGGGTACATCAATTTGATTGTGGAGCTTTAATCTGCTGCTTCTGAGGCTGCTGGGAGAGATTTCCCTTTCTCTTCTTTGTTCGCACAGCTCCCAGGGGCTCAGCTTTGGATTTGGCCCCACCTCTGCGTGTAGGTCACTGGAGGGCGTCTGTTCTTTGCTCAGGCAGGATGGGGTTACAGGAGCAGCTGCTTGGGGGGGGGGGCTCTGGCTCACTCAGGCCGTGTGGAGGGAGCAGTGCGGATGAGGGGTGAGCCTGCGGCAGCAGAGCCCAGCAGAATGTTGCACCAGCCTGAGGCATGTCATGCGTTCTCCCAGGGAAGTTGTCCCTGGATCCCTGGCAGTGGCAGGCTGCACAGGCTCCCAGGCTCCCGGGAAGAGGGGTGTGGATAGTGACCTGTGCTTATACACAGGCTTCTTGGTAGCGGCAGCTTCTTGGTAGCGGCAGCAACAGCCTTAGCGTCTCATGCCTGTCTCTGGGGTCTGTGCTTTTAGCCGCGGCTGGCACCCGTCTCTGGAGCACATTTATGCAGCACTCTTAATCCCCTCTCCTTGCGCACCAGGAAACAAAGAGGGAAGGAAAAGTCTCTTGCCTCTTCAGCCGCTCCAGACTTCTCCCCGGAATCCCTCCTGGCTATCCATGGTTCACTAACCCCCTGCAGGCTGTGTTCACGCTGCCAACCCCAGTCCTCACCCTGCACTCCGACCGAAGCCCGAGCCTCAGCTCCCAGCCCCGCCTGCCTCGGCAGGTGAGCAGACAAGCCTCTCGGGCTGGTAAGTGCTGGTCGGCACCGATCCTCTCTGCGGGAATCTCTCCGCTTTGCCCTCTGCACCCCTGTTGCTGTGCTCTCTTCCGCGGCTCCGAAGCTTCCCCCCTCTGCTACCCGCAGTCTCCGCCCACAAAGGGGCTTCTAGTGTGTGGAAACCTTTCCTCCTTCATGGCTCCCTCCCTCCCACTGGTGCAGGTCCCGTCCCTACGCTTTTGTCTCTGTTTATTCTTTTGCCCTATCCAGGTACGTGGGGAGTTTCTTGCCTTTTGGGAGGTCTGAGGACTTCTGCCAACGTTCAGTAGGTGTTCTGTAGGAGTTGTTCCACGTGTAGATGTATTTTTGATGTATCTTTGGGGAGGAAGGTGATCTCCATGTCTTACTCTTCCACCATCTTCCCCCTCGCTCCCTATCTTATTTTAATATAGAATTTGTCTGTCCATTGGGTGAATCCATTATGTGTGAATCTATTGGAAATTTTGTCAACTAAATGGCTACAAATACAGTGATGTAGCCTAGGTAAGGAGTATTATTTTTTTGTTGCCTGTTTAAGTCACAAACTCACTGGCTTACAACAACACAAATTTGTTATCTCACAGTTACATCGGTCAGTAGTCCAAAATGGAGTCACTGGGGTGAAAGCAAGGTGTTGACAAGGTTGTTCTAGGTCTCTGGTGGCCCTGGTGGAGAATCTGTTCCCTTGAATTTTCTACTTTTTAAAGACCGTTCACAGTCCTTGGCTCATGGCCCCTTCCTTCATCTTCAAAGCCAGGAAAAGCAGGTTGAGATTTTTTTTAACTGATTTTTTGAAATATAATCCACATACCATACAATTCATCAATTCAAAGAATACAATTCAATGATTTTTTAGAATATTCACAGATATCTATACCATCATCACAGTCAATTTTAGAGCATTTTCATCAACCCAAAAAGAAATCCTATATCCTCTATCACATCCACTATTCTCCCCTCTCACCCCTAACTCCCCATCCCTAATCAACTGTAGTGATTTTTTTATTTTATATTGAGACATATACTCTTTCTTGAGCCAGAAAATGACAAATGATTCCTTTCACATATTTGAGGTAGACTGCACAAACAAGTTCAGATACACAGCCACTGGAGATCAGAGAAAAATATAATCTATGCTCTTTGTTAAAATATTCATTTAAGGGGTGCTGGGAAGATGGTGGAAGACTAAGACGCGGAGATCACCTTCCGCCCCACAGATACACCAGAAATACATCTACACGTGGAACAACTCCTACAGAACACCTACTGAATGCTGGCAAAAGACATCAGACCACCCAAAAGGCAAGAAACTCCCCACATACCTGGGTAGGGCAAAAGAAAAAAAAAAAAAAACAGAGACAAAAGAATAGAGACAGCACCTGCACCAGTGGGAGGCAGCCGTGAAGGAGGAAAGGTTTCCACACACTAGGAGGCTCCTTCGCGGGCGGAGGGGGGAGCTTTGGGGCCACGGAGGAGAGCACAGCAACAGGGGTGTGGAGGGCAAAGCAGGGAGATTCCTGCACAGAGAATCGGTGCCGACCGGCACTCACCAGCCCGAGAGGCTTGTCTGCTTGCCCGCCGGGGTGGACGGGGCTGCGAGCTGAGGCTCGGGCTTCGGTCGGAGTGTAGGGAGAGGACTGGGGTTGGCTGCATGAACACAGCCTGAAGGGGTTAGTGCACCACGGCTAGCCAGCAGGGAGTCCGGGAAAAGGTCTGGAGCTGCCAAAGAGGCAAGAGACTTTTTCTTCCCTCTTTGTTTCCTGGTGCACGAGAGGGGATTAAGAGCACTGCTTAAAGGAACTCCAGAGACGGGTGCGAGCCGCGGCTAAAAGCACGGACCCCAGAGACGGGCGCGAGCCGTGGCTAAAAGCACGGACCCCAGAGACGGGCAGGAGACGCTAAGGCTGCTGCTGCTGCCACCAAGGGGCCTGTGTACGAGCACAGGTCACTATCTACACCCCTCTTCCGGGAAGCCTGTGCAGCCCGCCACTGCCAGGTTCCCGGGATCCAGGGACAACTTCCCCAGGAGAAAGCACGGCGGGCCGCAGGCTTGCCCCACACGCAGTGCCCTTCCCCCCCCGGCCTGAGTGCGCCAGAGCCCCCGAATCAGCGCCTCCTTTAACCCCGTCCTGTCTGAGCAAGAAACAGACGCCCTCCAGCGACCTACACACAGAGGCAGGGCCAAATCCAAAGCTGAGCCCCTGGGAGCTGTGAGAACAAAGAAGAGAAAGGGAAATCTCTCCCAGCAGCCTCAGAAGCAGCGGATTAAAGCTCCACAATCAACTTGATGTACACTGCATCTGTGGAATACATGAATAGACAACGAATCACCCCAAATAGAGGAGGTGGACTTCGAGAGCAAGATCTATGATTTTTCCCCCTTTTCCTCTTTTTGTGAATGTGTATGTATATGCTTCTGTGTGAGATCTTCTCTGTATAGCTTTGCTTCCACCATTTGTCCTAAGCTTCTATCCAGCCATTTTTTTAAAAATATTTTCTTAATAATTAATTTTAATAACTTTATTATACTTTACCTTCTTTCCTTCCTTCCTCCATCCCTCCCACCCTTCCTTTCCTCCCTCCTTTAGAAAACGAATCATCCCAAATTTAGGAGGTGGACTTTGAGAGCAAGATTTATAATTTATTTCCCTTTACCTCTTTTTTTGAGGGTGTATGTGTATGCTTCTGTGTAAGATTTTGCTGTATAGCTTTGCTTCCACCATTTGTCCTAAGGTTCTATCCGTCCCTTTTTTTTTCTAAATTTTTTTAATTCAATAACTTTATTATACTTTTATTTTACTGTATCTTCTTTCTTTCTGTGTTTTTTCCTTCCTTCCTCCCTTCTTTCCTTCCTCCCTTCTTTCCTTCTTTCTTTCTTCCTTCCCTCCCTCCTTTCTTTCTTCCTATTTCTATTAATTCTCTCTACTTTTTCTCCCTTTTATTCTGAGCCATGTGGATGAAAGGCTCTTGGTGCTCCAGCCAGGAGTCACGGCTCTGCCTCTGAGGTGGGAGAGCCAACTTCAGGACACTGGTCAACAAGAGACCTCCCAGCTCCACATAATATCAAATGGCGAACATCTCCCAGAGACCTCCATCTTAACACCAGCACCCAGCTTCACTCAACGACCAGCAAGCTACAGTGCTGGACAACCTATGCCAAACAACTAGCAAAACAGGAACACAACCCCACCCATTAGCAGAGAGGCTGCCTAAAATCATAGTAAGTCCACAGACACCCCAAAACACACCACCAGACGTGGACCTGCCCACTAAAGAGACAAGATCCAGCCTCATCCACCAGAACACAGGCACTAGTCCCCTCCACCAGGAAGCCTACACAACCCACTGAACCAACTTTAGCCACTGGAGACAGACATCAAAAACAGCGGGAACTACGAACCTGAAGCCTGCAAAAAGGAGACCCCAAACACAGTAAGATAAGCAAAATGAGAAGACAGAAAAACACATAGCAGATGAAGGAGCAAGATAAAAATGCATCACACCTAACAAATGAAGAGGAAATAGGCAGTCTACCTGAAAAAGAATTCAGAATAATTATAGTAAAGATGGTCCAAAATCTTGTAAATAGAATGGACAAAATGCAAGAAACATTTAACAAGGACCTAGAAGAAATAAAGATGAAACAAGCAACGATGAACAACACAATAAATGAAATTAAAAATACTCTAGATGGGATCAATAGCAGAATAACTGAGGCAGAAGAATTGATAAGTGACCTGGAAGATAAAATAGTGGAAATAACTACTGCAGAGCAGAATAAAGAAAAAAGAATGAAAAGAACTGAGGACACTCTCAGAGACCTCTGGGACATCATTAAACACACCAACATTCAAATTATAGGGTTTCCAAAAGAAGAAGAGAAAAAGACAGGGACTGAGAAAATATTTGAAGAGATTATAGTTGAAAACTTCCCTGATATGGGAAAGGAAATAGTGAATGAAGTTCAGGAAGCACAGTGAGTCCCATACAGGATAAATCCAAGGAGAAATATGCCAAGACACATATTAATCAAACAGTAAATAAAAAGAAAGCATATTAAAAGCAGCAAGGGAAAAACAACAAATGACACACAAGGGAATCCCCATAAGGTTAACAGCTGATCTCTCAGCAGAAACTCTGCAAGCCAGAAGGGAGTGGCAGGACATACTGAAAGTGATGAAGGAGAAAAACCTGCAACCAAGATTACTCTACCCAGCAAGGATCTCATTCAGATTTGATGGAGAAATTATAACCTTTACAGACAAGCAAAAGCTGAGAGAGTTCAGCACCACCAAACCAGCTTTACAACAAATGCTAAAGGAAAAAGAAACACAAGGCAAGGAAAATACCTATAATAATGAACCCAAAACAATTTAGAAAATGGGAATAGGAACATACATATCGATAATTACCTTAAATGTAAATGGACTAAATGCTCCCACCAAAAGACACAGATTGGCTGAATGGATACAAAAACAAGACCCATATATATGCTGTCTACAAGAGACCCACTTCAGACCTAGAGACACATACAGACTGAAAGTAAGGGAATAGAAAAAGATATTCCATGCAAATGGAAACCAAAAGAAAGCTGGAGTAGCAATTCTCATATCAGACAAAATAGACTTTAAAATAAAGACTATCACAAGAGACAAAGAAGGACAGTACATAATGATCAAGGGATCGAACCAAGAAGAAGATATAACGATTGTAAATATTTATGCACCCAACATAGGAGCACCTCAATACATAAGGCAAATACTAACAGCCATAAAAGGGGAAATCGACAGTAACACATTCATAGTAGGGGATTTTAACACCCCACTTTCACAATGGACAGATCATCCAAAATGAAAATAAATAAACACAAGCTTTAAATGATATATTAAACAAGCTGGACTTCATTGATATTTATTGGACACTGCATCCAAAAACAACAGAATACACGTTTTTCTCAAGTGCTCATGGAACATTCTCCAGGATCATATCTTGGGTCACAAATCAAGCCTTGGTAAATATAAGAAAATTGAAATTGTACCAAGTATCTTTTCCAACCACAACGCCATGAGACTAGATATCAGTTACAAGAAAAGATCTGTATTTTTACAACACATGGAGGCTAAACAATACACTACTTAATAACGAAGTGATCAGTGAAGAAATCAAAGAGGAAATAAAATAATACCTAGAAACAAATGACAATGGAGACACAACGACCCAAAACCTATGGGATGCAGCAAAAGCAGTTCTAAGGGGGAAGTTTATAGCAATAAAAGCCCACCTTAAGAAGCAGGAAACATCTCGAATAAATAACCTAACCTTGCACCTCAAGAAATTAGAGAAAGAAGAACAAAAAAAATCCAGAAATTAGAAGGAAAGAAATCATAAAAATCAGATCAGAAATAAATGAAAAATAATGAAGGAAACGATAGCAAAGATCAATAAAACTAAAAGCTGGTTCTTTGAGAAGATAAAGAAAATTGATAAACCATTAGCCAGACTCATCAAAAAAAAAAAGGGAGAAGACTCAAATCAATAAAATTAGAAATGAAAAAGGAGAAGTAACAACTGACACTGCAGAAATAAAAAAGATCATGAGAGATTACTACAAGCAACTCTATGCCAATAAAATGGATAACCAGGAAGAAATGGACAAATTCTTAGAAATGCACAACCTGCCAAGACTGAATCAGGAATAAATAGAAAATATGAACAGACCAATCACAAGCACTGAAATTGAAAGTGTGATTAAAAATCTTCCAACAAACAAAAGCCCCAAACCAGATAGCTTCACAGGCGAATTGTATCAAACATTTAGAGAAGAGCTAACACCTATCCTTCTCAAACTCTTCCAAAATATAGCAGAGGGAGGAACACTCCCAAATTCCTTCTACAAGGCCACCATCACCTTGATACCAAAACCAGACAAGGATGTCACAAAGAAAGAAAACTACAGGCCAATACCACTGATGAACATAGATGCAGAAATCCTCAACAAAATACTAGCAAACAGAATCTAACAGCACATTAAAAGGATCATACACCATGATCAAGTGGGGTTTATTCCAGGAATGCAAGGATTCTTCAATATACGCAAATCAATGTGATAAACCATATTAACAAATTGAAGGAGAAAAACCATATGATCATCTCAATAGATGCAGAGAAAGCTTTTGACAAAATTCAACACCCATTTATGATAAAAACCTTGCAGAAAGTAGGCATAGAGGGAACTTTCCTCAACATAATAAAGGCCATATATAACAAGCCCACAGCAAACATCATCCTTAATGGTGAAAAACTGAAAGCATTTCCACTAAGATCAGGAAAAAGACAAGGTTGCCCACTCTCACCACTCTTATTCAACATAGTTTTGAAAGTTTTAGCCACAGCAATCAGAGAAGAAAAGGAAATAAAAGGATTCCAAATTGGAAAAGAAGAAGTAAAGCTGTCACTGTTTGCAGATGACATGATAGTATACATAGAGAATCCTAAAGATGCTACCAGAAAACTACTAGAGCTAATCAATGAATTTGGTAAAGTAGCAGGATAAAAAATTAATGCACAGAAATCTCTGGCATTCCTATATACTAATGATGTAAAATCTGAAAGTGAAATCAAGGAAACACTCCCATTTACCATTGCAACAAAAAGAAGCAACCAACAAAGGATTAATCTCCAAAATTTACAAGCAGCTCATGCAGCTCAATAACAAAAAAACAAACAACCCAATCCAAAAATGGGCAGAAGACCTAAATAGACATTTCTCCAAAGAACCTAAACAGGTTGCCAACAAACACATGAAAGAATGCTCAACTTCATTAATCATTACAGAAATGCAAATCAAAACTACAATGAGATATCATCTCACACCAGTCAGAGTGGCCATCATCAAAATATCTAGAAACAATAAATGCTGGAGAGGGTGTGGAGAAAAGGGAACACTCTTGCACTGCTGGTGGGAATGTGAATTGGTTCTGCCACTATGGAGAACAGTATGGAGGTTCCTTAAAAAACTACAAATAGAACTACCATATGACCCAGCAATCCCACTACTGGGCATATACCCTGAGAAATCCAAAATTCAAAAACAGTCATGTACCAAAATGTTCACTGCAGCTCTATTTACAGTAGCCCGGAGATGGAAACAACCTAAGTGCCCATCATCGGATGAATGGATAAAGAAGATGTGGCACATATATACAATGGAATATTACTCAGCCATAAAAAGAAACGAAATTGAGCTATTTGTAATGAGGTGGATAGACCTAGAGTCTGTCATACAGATTGAAGTAAGTCAGAAAGAGAAAGACAAATACCGTATGCTAACACATATATATGGAATTTAAGAAAAAGAAATGTCATGAAGAACCTAGGGGTAAGACAGGAATAAAGACACAGACCTACTGGAGACCGGACTTGAGGATATGGGGAGGGGGAAGGGTGAGCTGTGACAGGGCGAGAGAGAGGCATGGATATATATACACTAACAAACGTAAGGTAGATAGCTAGTGGGAAGCAGCCGCGTGGCACAGGGATATCAGCTTGGTGCTTTGTGACCGCCTGGAGGGGTGGGATAGGGAGGGTGGGAGGGAGGGAGACACAAGAGGGAAGAGATATGGGAACATATGTATATGTATAACTGATTCACTTTGTTATAAAGCAGAAACTAACACACCATTGTAAAGCAATTATACCCCAATAAAGATGTTAAAAAAATATTCATTTAAGATTTATAGATTATGAAATCATCACCCATTTTACACAGAGTGAAAAATGATTACCAAGACAAAACTATTTTAAAATAAGTCATTCAGTATCTAATAAAATTTGCAGAGGAAGCAAAAGACTTTTTAGGGCACAGTGGGAAGTCAGAGATGTTCATTAATTTACAAAATGCATAGATGACTTAATACACTATGCTCAGTATAAAGTACTTTGGAATCACAGAAGTACCTCACTTCTTAGTAACTGGACCTAGCTTATTTGATAAAACAGTGAAGAGAGTCCATCATTTACATAAGACACTCTTTAAAATTTTTACTATAGGTATCTGAAACCAAAATGTAAAATTATTTGAGCATGAAAGAACTTTTTTTTGCATTTTATATTAAATTTGGTTATAGTGTTTAAAAAGTAAAAATACGTATCACCTAAAATGATTCCACATTATTCCCAGTCTGGAACTAGGAGGAAATGTAGTCTGCTTGGTAGTGCTTTGCTTGGTAGTTGATAGTTCAGGAATTCAATTCTGCTTATCTCTGCATATTGGATTAAAAATTTTCTAATTCTTAGCACTGTATGCAGCAATTAGCCAATGTACTGATCTTCATTATTAAATATATCTTAAACTTAATCAGAAGTACACGACTTGAAGGTCTTCCCGTTAACCACGTGTATTTCTTTGTATGAATTTCTAAGAGGAATGACTAGGCTTTAGTAGAATGATACAGCATTGAACTAAAACAACTGCTCTATGTCAGTCACTTCATGATTATAAATTTTAAAAACTGAGCTAACGAGATATACATATGTATGTGTGCTGTCGGATAAGGCATTAAACAAAAATCTAATAAAAACTGTTCTCTGAAGCTTGTCATATAATAAAAAAAATGAAGAAATCATTAATACTTTGTCAAATATAAACCTTATTAAAATGAAAAATAACCTAAACACATACTGACAACATATAAGATTTTTTTTCTCCCATTGAAAAATCTACTTAGCATTTGTCCTGTTTAACACTGTTAAGCATTTGATTATCAGCAACTACTTCCAAAGCACAAACACTAAAGCCTCAGATAACACCCAAAACCCTTAGTCAAAAAGACCAGTCTTCATGATGAATTACTTGTTTACCTTATTGATAAATCATATTTGTTGAGGTCTCTACTTACCAGATTGGTTTTTCCCCAATAAGCTGTGTCCTCTTTCACCTTTTGGTTCACCTCTCTTATCTGGGATTTCCTCCACTGGTTTCCCTCCTTCTGAAACATACCCAAATGGTTTCACACTTAGGTCTTGCAGATTTTACTTAGCAATCAGTTCACATGAAAATTCTCTTTAGGAAGCCAGAAGACCGGCTAAATGACACCATTAGTGGGCTTCCACATGTTCTGTGCATATACTCACCAAAATACTTATTCAATATTGTATTCATTTGCAACTATTACATTCTTCCCAATGCTTCTGAGAAACAAGAATATACTTTTTCAACACTGTATCCCCAAGGTCTAGCAAAATTCTCAGAACAAAGTAGTTGCCTAGTAAATAGTTTTGGAAAAATATTTATAATTAAATAAAGGATGGGGAAGCTGTTTATTCTAAATAACACTATAATTTAGAGTTACATTAAAGGGAACTATGAAATCATATGTGTTAGAGAATGGCGAGAAAGAAAAGTACCCACTGAACTGAGGAGGTAATTTGAGACCAAGAAGCGAGGCAGACAGCTCCGCATACAGTAAGTCCCCTACATACGAACCTTCAAGTTGCGAACTTTCAAAGGTGCGAAAATGTGTTCGCATGTCCAATAATATGTTACTTCACATGTGTGGTGTACACTGTCACGTTCGTACATCATCTACAAGTGGTTGTGCTTTTGTGTACTTTACTGTACGGTACTGTAGAGAGTACAGTAGTACAGTATCTTTATTTCAAGCCCAGGATGTCCAGAAGCAAGCGTAAAAGCAGCGGTGATGTAGCTGGTACTGGTAAGAAGTGCCAGGAATCGGAGGCCCAGAGAATGGACAAAGAGAGGCAAGAGGAAAACGAAGTAATTGAAGAACTGAAGAGATTCAGGACACAGGAAATGGAAAGGGGATTTTCTTTATTTGAGGAGGCACTGTAACTTTTTGAGGTATAGGACCCGAATGTAGAACGGTACATGAAGGTTGCAGCAGCCATTCAGAATGCAATCCAGTGCCACCATGTCATAGATGTTGAGGACAAAACAGCTACTACCCAGGGATGCCATTTTTTCAAGAGGGTAGATAGAATTGAATCCAGCAAGGAACCAGAACCTGTGCCATCAACGTCAGGTGTGAGTGAAATTTCAGCTTGCCCTCCATCTACTATTGCTGATGATCCTTTGGCTCTACCATCTCCCACCTCCTCTGCCTCCTTCAGTCAACAACTGTCCTTGTTCACTCGATGCCAGCTCCTGTATGCCAGCTGTTATACTGTACTACTATACTTCTAAGGAGGGTGGGAGGGAGACGCAAGAGGGAGGGGATATGGGGATATACATATGCATATAGCTGATTCACTTTGTTATACAGCAGAAACTGACACAACACTATAAAGCAGTTATACTCTAATAAAGATGTTAAAAAGAAGTTTTTTTATTTTTTGTTTTCTATGTATTATTTGTGTGAAAAGCATTATAAACCTATTACAGTACAGTACTATACAGCCGATTGTGTTAGTTGGGTACCTAGGCTAACTTTGTTGGACTTAAAAACAAGTTGGACTTACAAACGCACTCTTGGAATGGAACTCGTTTGTATGTAGGGGATTTACTGTAATCAATGGATCAGTTTTTTATAGGGTAATTTACTCACAAAGTAGGATCAGTTGGACAACAATCTGAAAGCATTCACAGCTGCACTCTGCAACACTGAGGGGCCATTGGGACAATTTTATCAGTAACCTAGGGTATGGGAATGCTTTGGAAGCATGGGAGTGCTTGGAAACAGGAAGTGCATCCCTAAGTCAATATTTATGGATACTTAACTAGTCTTGTGGGTGCCTGAAATACACAATGAAGGTCTTCATCATTGTTTGGAGGCTAACAGATCATAGAGGCCGCCTGGCCCTAAATAACATTAAACAACATCTTTTAACTACAAAGTCCTTGACAGTAGAGAAGAGAATTACTACACAAAAAAGCCCTAGGTGGGGTCGGGAGGAACAGAATAGGACCAAGATGGCATCAGTTATGCTGACAGCCATACGTGTATGTCTCATTATTACAGTCTTATATTTTATTTCTGAGTTATCCCAATTAAACATATAAAAATCCTAAAATGATAGAATAGTAAATTCCCACATATATATTTAGGCAGTAAAATTTCTATTTTTCTTTTATTTTTAGGTATAAGAAATAGACAATTTAATATATGTCTGTAATTTTATATATCCATTGGCATTTCTGCTAATGTGCTTGTGATCTAAACCCTTTTATTCACTTGAAATTAACTCACAAACCGTACTAAAAAATTTGATGTCAGTAGCAAACAAATTACTCTCACAGCTAAAGTGGAATTATCGAGTATCTGGCCTCAGACACTACTGTAAAAGACAAGCAATTACGATAATTACAAGAAGTAATTAACACATGGCTTCTAAACAACTTGTCAGCTAACATTTGATATATAAAAAAAGTTTAAAATAGAAAAATAGATTGAGTAATTTTTAGCTTTACAAATACATATATTGG
>NW_020838011.1:5659825-5836273 GCF_003676395.1 Aethalodelphis obliquidens
AAAAAAAAAAAAAAAAAAAAAAAATATATATATATATATATTTGTAGATATATTTGCAACTGTTTCAATGGTACCACAAGATACTTTTAGTGCATCAGACTTAAAGATAAAGTAGGAAAAAGTGTACAAAAGTTTGTATACATATTTAAATAGGCATTTTGTTTTTAGGGTTGGTTATTTTTCCTTTGAGCCATTAGTCATTGAGTAACTTCAGTAAAACTTGGGCTATATCCCTTCATTAAAAGCATCAATTACACTTATATGTATTGTCTTTATAAACTTTGGTCCTTAAAGACTAGTAGTTCTGTAATTCTATTTTCCTTGTTTGCAAAGACACTGTCCCCTATCTGCCTCAAGTAGATAAGACCTTCCAGGGAGTGAAAAATAAAAAAAGGGCATGAATTCCACCCTTTTGGTATCACCTTAGAACTGTTTTCAATTTTTACTAGATGCATTGATGTCTAAGGTGAAATTTTACATTTGATCCATATTCATTTACATGTACTTCTAGATCTTAAAAAAAATTACCAGTAACTTCAAAGGAAGAAAAACCAGAAAATTTACTATTAAATTAATAACCAGTAAATGCACTACTTCTTAGAGAACAGTTTTGCACAGTGTAACTGTTCTCCTATGACTGATACTGTGTTTAAAATCTGAACTTTATTCAGACTTTATAAGTAATTTCTCAGGCAATCAGAAAGTTAATTAAACAGTTGTTCTATTAATAAAATTTAGATTTTTACAAAGCACTTTTCAAACAAAATCTTCATATTTAGAGTTTACATTTAATCTGTACTTGTTATGATTTGTAGTTTCCAGTATTTTCTTTTGATATTTTTCCTCTAAATGATTTGAGTCAATTTAAAAGAACATGTGGATTAAATCACATTTTCTTGTATCTAGTGATTGACATTTTATATTATTAACATCAGGTTTAAGATAGAAGTGAAAATTCTCAATTCAGTCTATTACATATATCTTCTAAAGTTTAAGATTATATTTTATGTATATTATGAGCAAATATTTATTATAAATTAATTATAACAACACCACATCTAGAATATGTGTTTAAACTAGTGTTTCAACATTTTCATAAAACTGTTATTTTTTTCATTCCAGAGTGACAGTGTAACATAAGTGGATTGTCAAAAACAGCTTCCTAAAGATGCAAATATCTTGGAACAGGTTTAAAAATAAAGTTTGCTTTAGAAGAGCAGTGACTGATAGACAAAGAAAAGGAGAATGAGGTGGATAGAAAAAAGACTGAATATTCATTCTTTAAATACACATTTGAGTGCACTCTGCTGGACACTGTGAAAAACATTATTAAACCAAATAAATACAAGTTCAATGCCCAGGGAATATAATAGTAAGTAGAATGTAGAATGTAAGTAAGATCACAAAACTGAGAAATGAAAAAGAGTACTGCTGACATTCAACTGGTTCACATGTACACGTACCTCAAGACTGTTCAATAAAGAAGACTCTCCTTCCAGAAAAGCTTTCCTTAAACCCCCAAGGTTAAAGTCATGCCCCTCATAAGATCTCCCATAGTTCCTGTGTAGACAGATTATTAGGTCCTCAAGCCCCATCCCCAGCTAGGAGCATCCGCGACATTCACAGTATTGCCCTATCACTCTTGCATTATCTTCCCCATATCCCAGGTGATCAGTGATCTATGACTGGTGTGGGAGTACAAAAGCCCAGCTCTTACCTTCAGCTGAAACAAACTTCCGAATGTATACTACAAAGTTCCTCCTGAGATTAGGTTTGTCTGGGACTTTAACTTAAATGCCACCCTTGCCAAGTTTCTTCCCCTTTTCTATCCTGCCTCCTCCACATTCTTTTTGGCTCCTCCTGCGAGCTTTTCCTGAATAAATCACATGCACCTGGATCTTTAGCTTATGATGTGCTTATCAGATACCCTCACCTAAGACAGACATCTTTCATTATACGTATCAAAAATCACTATACTAGCTGTTTACTGGTTATTTTGGGATCATGTACTCTTCATCTTTGTGTCTTCTAAGTATGACACAAAATAGTAAATTTAATCCTATTGGTTTGCTGATGCTGGAATAACAGAATGCCACAAACTGAGTGGCTCTGAATAACAGAAATTTATTATCTCACAGTTCTGGAGGCCAGAAGTTAAAATTTAAGGTGTCGGTGGGACTATGCTCCCTCTGAAGCTACTAGAGAAAGATCTGTTGCAGGACTCTCTCCTAGCTACTGGCAGTATAACTCCAATCTTCACATAATGTTCTCCTGTATATGTCTCTTCACATGGCATTCTTTTATTAAAATACCAATTTATTGGATTATGGACCCACATTACTCATGTAGGACCTCATCTTAATTTAACTAATTACATTTACACTGACCCGATTTCCAAATAAGGTCACATTCTGAGGTACTTGGGGTTATTATGTCAAATATGAATTTTTCAGGACCCAAATCAACCAGTAACACTATTTAATACCGTAACCAAATTAAAAATATATTGAACATAATATAAAATAATCTAAATGGAATTTTAAAAGTTATATCTCTTTTTATTATATGCTTATTCTATGTCAGACACTACTCTCAGCAAACAATGTGAATTAGTATCTTTAGTCCTCAAAAAAAGATGAAAAACCAAGGGGACAGAGAGATTAAATGCACTTTAATTTGGGTTCTTAATCTGCAATGTTCACCACTGCCCCACAAAGCAGATAATCTCATCATACTGGGATAACTGTGGAAAAGCACCAGCCTTTAATAAATACTAATATGCTTCAGGTAATTTTATACCTGAGTTGGAAAAACTCCACCTGTGTGTGTCCTTTACTCCATCTACATGGAGATAGTGTCGGATCCCACAGGTTAAGGGCTCAGTCCCTCAAGACTGCTCCCGCCCAGCTTCAGATGCCAATTGCAAACAGTAGGTCCTCAGGTCACCCACAACATCTGTACTGCTGGACTTTAAATCAGTAGTTCCCACGACCACCTCCTGGGGTTTGATTAATTTGCTAGAGGGGCTCACAGAAATCAGGGAAACACTTATATTTACTAGCTTGTTAAAGGATAAATTTATTATTCTTTAATAAAGAATACAGATTAATAGATGAAGAGATTCATAGGGTGAGGTCTGGGAGGGTCCTGAACACAGGAACTTCTGTTCCCATGGAGTCAGGGTGCATCACCTCACCAGTACATGGATGTGTTCACCAACATGGAAGCTCCCCAAATACCATAGTATTGGGATTTTATGGTGGCTTCCTCATGTGAACATGATCAATTATTAACTGGAAAACAGAAGGTAGGGCTGATATTTCCGAGCTTCTAATCATGGCCTGGTCTTTCCAGTGGCCACCCCCATCCAGGAGGCATCCAGAAGCCCTTCCAGAGTCACCTCATCAGAACAAAAGATACTCCTATCACCCAGGAAATTACAAGGGTTTCAGGAGCCCTGTGTCAGGAACTGGGGCCAAAGACCAAAGATTAGAACAAAAGATGTTCCTAGTGCTCTTATCACTTAGGCAGTTACAAGAGTTTTAGGAGCTCTGTGCCAGTAACTGGGGATAGAGACCAATATATATTTTCTATTATCTTACAATACCTTACATCAGTCATATTCCATAGGCGTTACCTGATTCAGGTAATATCACTGTGCTGTTAAAAAAATTATGTAGCAAAAAACTTGCCAAATTTCAGATCAATTATCCTTTAGTAGTGGAGCTTAAACCTGTCTGATTACAAACCTATAGGCATTGCACTACAATGAATTTAAGTCATGTGCAGACCCTCTGTAAAGGTAAAGCTCTCATGAACTCCCAAAGTTGAATACTTATTTAAATACAAACTCATATGTTATCTACTAAAATAAAGCTAGGTTTAAATTACACTTACAAATTTTAATTTCAAATTAAAAATCATAAGTTATGTAAGCAGAAGCATTATTAAAATTAAAGGTAAGATCAACTGTGAAATATTATATCATATTGAAAAAAATTCAGTCATTATTTGTATGGTCTAATTACTTTTACAGTTTACACCTCCAAATATAGTACTGACAAATTTAATCTACATTTATCAAAAACTGCATAGCATATTTACCACTACTCAGCAGTCAAAATATTAAAAGTTAGCATCACTCTAATACATCCACTAGAATGTGATTTTGGTCTTGACCACAGGTCCTTGGTTCTCTTGACTTTGGACATCTTTCAGACAATATGTTGTATAAAGATTCACTTCTCTCAACACATTTCTCCTTTTGAACCACTTCAAAGACATTTTCCTATATAGTGCACCTGATGCAAATGAATTATTTTTATGTTATATTACCACTTATTAGCTCATGGACACAATTAAATAAAATATGAAGAGCTGCCCTACTTCATGATGACAAATGAAATAGTTTAATATTGAAATTAATTCCTTAAATCTTAAATACAAGTTTTGATTTATGAAAATGTATTTTAATTGAAATTTATCGGTATAAATAAAAAAATTTTGTCCATATACAGAAGTATGATCATTGATGATCATTCAAATTAACTATTATTGAGTGTCTTATAAAGGCCAGGTACTATTCTAGATGTTTAAGATATATCAGTGAGAAATATAAAATCTCTGTGCTTATGGAGTTTACATAAAATGATGTCATTATACATTAAGACATGCCAAAGTAGGGTAGTCATATACACTTATCACTATATTGAATGTTAATTTCTTACTATAGATTTATACTCGGCAGCAAAGATATCCTAAATGTTAACAAAGATATTAAAAAATTGAGTGCTAATCTTATCTACAAGGTTATAATTTGGAGAACTACTTGTTAAGGGTTACTAGACTATCATTTTAATACATTTGTTAATGTTTTTAAAAATCTTATCATGGAAATAAAAGTTTAAAATTCAAATATGTTATATAAAACTTATTGGTCATGACTCGAGTTAACATTTGTGGATCTACAAGTGTTCAGAAAAATCCCACTTGAAAAGATAATGATTCTAATATGGTTATATTGAGTTTGAGTTGTCTGTGACACTGACAATATACATGTATTTCTTATTATTCCTAAGGTTTAAAAATGAGTCCAAATTTCCATAGAAAAATAGAATTGACTTACAAACATTTGCAAAAATGGTCAGTTTATGTACAATTTGAAACATATACATTGAAACAAAATTCTTTTTTTATAAAATTCTCAAATTAGTGGAGTGTCTTCCCCCCTCCCTATTTTTCTCTCATCTACTTAAATATTTACATCTTAATTTTGGTGAAAATATATGACTATGGGCCAGCAGTGGCAATGTAAATTCATCCTAATATTTCTGGAAAAAAACCTGCTAATATTCATCTTTGTGCTATTTACCTCTGATTCTGTCAAGTTAATACAAATTCATCTTACATAAGTAGAAATATTCAAGGGATCTGAGTAGAAAAATGGACTTAAAGAATATCACAAACACATCAATATAAATGTAAATATTGTTTTTAAAAAACTATATAGCACTAGCCAAATAAGTTAAAATGTAGAATAGAATACAGCTATTAAAATAACCCCACAGAAATATATATAATGATTCCTCTTTATTCACTTATTCATATAATTTATATGATTGAATATCACTTGTGTGCTTGAGACTATACTATGTATTGAGCATATAGCACTGGACAGCATACATGTGGTTAACTTCCTTTATAAATCTCAGGAGAAAAAATAATTAATAGACATCAGTTAAACAGTAAAATGAAAAGAAACAAAATATCAATGGGTATGTTACATAAATAATAATCAGGTTTTGAAAAGTATAATTTATTCAAAAAAGTCTATATTGATATATTTCTAGAAAACAGACAGTGAGACAAAGAGGCATAGATGTGATTATAAGGAGTAATTAGCATTTTCCTGTAGCACAGTGCTTGAGCTTCAGCATTAAATTCATATACCTTTCAATAAATGTAACAAAATGTCTTTATAGTAAATAGACAAAATCAAACAGTTTTGTCATTGTGTGTATGCACATGTATACATAAAATATCACAAATGTGCACATGCATATTCTATGGATTTATGCTGCCCCATCAAAATATGTGATTCACAAGCATGAGCCACATATGTAATTTAAAATTCCTAGTAGCCATATTAAAAATAAGCAATAGGTAAAAATAATTTTAATAACTATTTTTATTTTTATTTTTTTATTTTTTTGCGGTATGTGGGCCTCTCACTGTTGTGGCCTCTCCCGTTGCGGAGCACAGGCTCCAGACTCGCAGGCTCAGCGGCCATGGCTCACGGACCCAGCCGCTCCGCGGCATGTGGGATCCCCCAGACCGCGGCACAAACTCGCGTTCCCTGCGTCGGCAGGCAGACTTTCAACCACTGCGCCACCAGGGAAGCCCTTAATAACTATTTTTAAACCAACCTACCCAACATATTATTATTTTAACATACAATTAACATGAAGATTATTAATACTACTTTATTGCACTACATCATCAAAATATAGTGTGTACTTCACACTTACAATGCCTCTCAATTTGAACTAGCTAGATTTCACATGCTCAATGACATGTGACAAGTTGCTACCATTTTGGGCAATGTAAATTATAGGTAAACTAATATAATTTTAAAATGCTAAGGGAGCAAAATATATAGGAGAAAGAGTTGAATTCAGTTAGATGTTAGCAGGTGCTTTTATGTAGTGTGCCTATAATGAATAATTTATTTTTACCTAATCTGATAATGTAAGCAGCTCTTTTGCTCCTTTCCTGTTTGTCTATTTTCGTTACCATTAACCCTTAATTATAAAAATGAGATCACTAGGTAACATTTAACCTAACTCCTGACTTGTGCTCTTCTGAATGCACACAATGCCTTGCCTAACTTGTTGATTCTAGATTAAAAGAAGTAGGAATGAAGAATTAAATAGTTAAAGAATGACTAGCTCTCCACCCCCAGGAACCCCCTTAACAATTCTATAGGTAGACCACACAGGCAAGATAACAACTGAAGAAAGATCATGAGGAGTCAGCCAGCCTGCATGCAATAAAAATGATGCAGAACCTAACCTTTTGCTTCAACGATTAACTAAGATCTTCCCTTTTTTCGCTTTAAAAACTGTCATGGCTGAGCAGAAACTTCAGAGTTGTTTTGGGGACATGAGTCTATCATCTCCCTAGATTGCCAGCTTTTCTCATTAAAGCAACTTTCCTTTCTACCAACACGTGCTTCTCAAGTATTGGCTTTTGAGTGGTGAGTAGCAGAACCTGAATTTGATAACAATAGCTGTATCACCTTCACTGTACATAATCTGAATGTATTATAAGATTACAAATTAATTTTGTAATTACATTTCATGTATATCCAAAATAACATTAACATCTGGAATTTCTACTACTTAGTTTAGAAAGCACTTGTAATTATAAAACATGAAAAGAAGCCCACATCTGTTCCACAAATATAAATGTCAAATGGACAGAGGAACTGTACCTATGCAAAAATCTGTTTGAAAAGTAATCTTATATTTTAAAACAATAAGTATATGTTTAATAAACTTTCTCCTAAAATTGATTAGCTATTTTAACCAAAACAGTTCCCAATTAAAATGTTTCAAATACTCACAGACTTATAAAAAGGATAATTTCATTTCTGCTTTAGACTCTACAAAAAGTAAAACATTATTACCTCACTCCTGACCACCAAGATTACCTAACAGAAATATTAACGTCAATAGCAGAAAATAACGCTTACATTCACTGGACAACCAACATGCCAGACATCGGCCTAAAAACATTATGTATTATCTCATGTAATTTTTATTACCTTCTCATGAGATAGGTGATGTTCATAAATATGGAAAATAACAAACAGACCAGACTGTTTCTGTAGTTGCCTTTTTTTGTATGTATAAGTAGAAACCCCAAAAGGACAACTGTGGTAAACGTGATGGCTCTTGTTATGCTATATTTCTCATTTTTGAAGCCCAGCTTTGGGATATATACCTAAAAGTGCTTGTGATATGAATTCAAGTTCTATTCTAATTATAGAAGTCAGTGGCTACAACTTTAACATAGCCTGTAGCTAAAATGCCTACCAGGAAATAAATGGATTAAATAATTATAACATTAAAAGACATAGATTTAATTTTTTATGTATCTAAGCAGCAGCAATTTACATTTTTAAATTTAGAAATATTAACATGATTTTATTTCATTTTTTCAGATGCAAATATATAATCATTGCTTTAAATCTAACTTGGACTCCTGAATGACAGATTTGCTCCTGTAGAAAACCATACAGAAGAGGCAAAACAGTAGAGATGTCAAGTCTAAAGGGGGTTAGAAATGACAGAGCTGTCCTGGACTTGTGGATCACCTCTTTATAGACATGTGACTGTAAACAGATCAACTGACCTCTCTATGCCTGTACTGTTCTCCTCTAAACTGTGTATAATAGTCCTGACCTCCTAAGGCAGATGGGAGGAGTAAATGAGATACTGTTTGTAAAGTCCTTAGCACAGTATGAGCAAATCACTTACCTGGTAGATATAATTACTTCTTGGAAATTACTACTATAGGATTAGGGAATAGATTTTTATGGTAAGTAAATGAATATAGTGCTTATAACAGCATCAAGACGAATCATTTTCTAATGATCTCACAATGGTTCTAATTGACCCTGCTTTGCTATTCATTAGGTGTGACTTTGTGAAGTTTCTTTCAAATAGGTTAACCTATATAATCATTATTTTAGCCTGAGATCATTTTTAGTTAATGTAGCCTGAAATGTGAATCTGGTGAGTAATGCATTTTAGTTTCATTGCCAAGAATTCTGAGAATATTCCCAAATTTGCTTGGCAAATGGAGTGTGTCTCCATAAGGTCACAAATTTAACACTTTTACATAAAGAAGGTGAAAAAGCATATGATCGTAAAATTTAAAATCATTTAAAAAATTATAGGTGCCGTATGGTAATATTTCTTTTTGTTAGTTGCAAATGTAATTACTTAAACATTTATTTTCTATACCATATCTTTATCCATGTGGTATGGAAAATAAAAGTAAACTTAATCCCTGCATTTATAAAATATAATTATGTATGATTTCCACTTTTGCTTTAAGTATATTAATGAATGTTATATTATAAACATGTTTTATATAAAAAGTAATTAGTTTGAACCCTTCCTTTTTCCTATAATTATTGGTCCATGTAGTCATATTTTATTCTTTTGAATATTATATAAAATCAATATATGTATGCAATAGAACTTAATATGGTTGTAATACAATTATAAGTTAGAAATGACAGACTCAATGGAATAGCTTTACTCAGCTTTTCATAAATTGTGGATGAGCCCAAGGATATTTAAGTTTAAGTAGTTTGTACTTTAAGCTTCAGAATATTTCTCAGGGCAAGTGGATTATTTATACACCACCAAATTTTATTGACCCAGAGTGATTTTGAAACACTTGGAATTACAAACCAAAATTTTATGTCAAAAAGAAAAAATTTTCCTATTCTATTTTTATCTTTTTGTTTTAAATGTTCTTTAAACTGTTGATAAAGAAGATGAAACCAGAACTGACTGCTTTATGTACTTTCAATAATAACAAATTGCTGACACTACTTTTTTCTTCACTGCAAACCATTTTTGGCTCTTTTGTAGAAAGAGCCTTAGTGACAGAGGTGAAAGCATCTTGTGAGTCACCAGCAACATCCACATAAAAAGATAAATCTTCAAAGGTTTTTTTTTTACTGGACCATGTTCTAAAATGATAATGCCTTTTAAGTCCAGATTTAAGAAATGCTTTTCAACTACTATTTCTGCTTTTGTAATGCAGCATGAGTGGCATATAACCTTACATGCTGCAATGCAGCACAGTACTTTAGCTGAAACATCTGAAAATAACTGTTCTCAAAAAGCAAAGTGAAAATTGAGAAAAAAAAGCGACACTTTCTGAATAGATCATATTTATCTATAAAACCCGTAATTTGTAAAAGTTTTGAAATAGTTTCTATTTCCACAAATGCACCTTCAGTGAAATGCCCAAGTAATGGCATTCTGCATTTTTAAACAAATTGGTAAATTTATATCAATTTAGTGAGTTCTCTTTCTCTTGCTATCTTCAGGAAGCAGTGAGGAAGTTTAGGAATGTGTATTACCTGAATAGAATAACTCACTTTGTTTTGTTTTTCAAGAATATTAATTTATGTTAAAAATGGATTAGTATTACTAGATTGAAATATAACTTATGACCTTATTAGGAATGGAATTAGCTCACATGCAATCATTATGGTCAGATGTAATGAAATAGCACAGAAGCCACATGGTGATAGCTATGACAAATACCATGACACTTAAATATAGGAAAAGCATCCTTCTCTGGGCCACACACTTTGGAGGGTTTCACAAATACTAATGCTGAAATAAAAATATATAAATAGAACTTTATATATTATAGAAAACATAAATACAAATATCTAAGTATATACATGTATCTATATAATTATTTTTCTTTTCATTCTCTTAAGAAAGTTTGTTCAAAATCTGTAACTAATCTAGTGAATGAAATATACTAGAGCAGGCCCTTTGGGGAGAACTTAGCTTGCCAGGCCAGAAGACACAGTGAGACTGAGAACGTGTGAGCAGGTGGAAGGAGGAAAGGACTCAAGTCACCTGGACAGTGTGCCTACACCACCCAGTTCCCCAGATAAAGGGTCTTCTTTCCTCCCCTCTGCTGTAGTGGTGTTTTGGGAAATATTGAGTGAAGTGTGGCATGGGGGAGGGGAATCAGCCTGTCCTGGTACCCTGGGGTCTTTGACCTTATCAGTCTCTAATCTGGATTTAGATGAGGTAACTCAGATCAGGACTGTATCTTCTGCTTCTCACCCTGAGACCACTTCCAGGAGGATAGATCATAACAGAAATTCTTTAACATCCGTCCTCAGAGTTCCAGTGACTGTACTAAGTCCCACTTCTAACGAGTACAGTTTCCCATACGTTGAAGTGCCCCTAAGTCTTTTTTTTTTTCTTTTTTCCCCTTGACATTAGCTTCTTGATTTGCTTTGTATTGCTTAGGAATCTTATAGATAAGGTGGAATAGGGCTAAGAATCTTAGTGCCTGATTATTTGTATTTTGTTTCTTCTCTTCACTTGGATATTGGTAGTTAGCAGACTTTCAGAAAACCTTAGGGTTATGGTGACAATAGCACTAAATAATTAAAGCTTTGACAAGATTCTGTCATGGAAAAATTAGAACTTCAGCGTCTACTCCAAAGAATTTAGGATAATATAACCCATCTATGTGCCTTAGAATCAAAACTTTCAATAAATTTAAATACCCATTGGTTAGCATTTTTAGATTGGCATGAAGAGACCACTAAAGAGCAGGAAAATTCTAATATTATTTCTCCTAGAGACTCATGAATAAAACCTAATGAAAATGTGCAATATCTAACATCCAAACTTAAACACTTCTCACCCTATTCTGCTGCAACTCCGGATTGGCATCCTGCCTCCTCAGACCTCAACTTCGTCCTCCCCTTTTCTTTGCTTTTCCTGTATCTCTTGAACTTTCATCAGACCCTTTTCTGTTTCACACACAGGCCTTTCCTAAAGATACTCCACTCACTGAACATTATCATAATATCTTATACTGTGGTTGGAAAAAAATGACAAAACTCTGGTTCCTTAATTTGGAATCTTGCTTGAGATCATACTTGCATAATCTCACTGAGGTCAGCAAAGATGAAAGTTTACTGAAGAATTTAACATTGCTCTGTGAACTTTTATTCTAGGATTCCTTGATCTCTATCAATTAGTTTATTCCTTTGTAGATCCTGGATATGTGAAAACTTGGTAGAAAAAGCAGGAAGGATTGATTACTAAAATGTTATCAAATATATGGATCAAAATTTGACCATAGATGGATATAAAATTAGCATAAAAATAGGACAATTCATTTTAGTAGCTTTATCCGAGGTTTTTTCTCAAAACTGATCGATCAAAAATTCAGTCTGGTAAACAGGAAGAAGTAAGCATCTACTTCAGAGTCCCCTTAAATGCCACCTTCTGGGAACACACGGATCAAGATAAGGGTGAAGATATCACAAAAACTGTATCTATGCTCTTTGTTGATCATCTTAAACTTTCTGTTAGAAACAGAAAATAAAATGGCAGATTGCCTTTCTCCCCTAAATTACAAGAGCTTGCGGAGCTCTTGGAAGATACTCTGACTCAGAAAAAAGAAAAGTTACATATCAAATTAACAATGCTTAAGATCAAATAATTAGCTGAACCCAGGATAAGGACACCTCTATGTCTAGGCTAGAAAAAACACACCATCAAAATTGTAAGGAAATAAAGTAGAAACTAACACACCATTGTAAAGCAATTATACTCCAATAAAGATGTTTAAAAAAATTGTAAGGAAAATAAACACTGAAAGAAAAATTATCCAATAGAATGACTCCTCTCCAAGGAAATAGCCCCCTCTTGTCTGCCCACAATTTCCTTAACACAAAAGTAATCTAATTATTAAAATCTGTTATGCCTTTTGAAAACCATCAGTGAACAAACTGACCCTGGGGATAGCCAAGTGAATTCTGCACTTTAAATAGCATGTCCACTGTCTTTATCTCGGCCAAGAGTCAAAACCATACATTCTGGCATTCCCAGAGATAAGATATAGCTTACCAGTTCAGCTATAAATTAACTCTCTCTTACGAAGTTAACCTCCTGACGCTGAAACAAGTCTTCTAATTATGAGCTGCTATGATCATCTCTTCCCATGCATCTTTTGCAATATTTATAGAACAAAAAAGCAAAAGGACAACTTTCAAATACTATTTTTGCATCATCAAATGAGGTATAAGTAAATCAGTCAAATTATTCTTACTAATTATATCAGTATTACACTAAATAGCAACTGCATCATTAATCTAAAATTATTACAAAATAAGTCATTTAGAAGTACAATAGTATTTTTTTAGGGTTTCCTAACAAAAGCAGTCCTTGCCTGTGTTATCAAATGTTGTCATGGATTGTGATATAAGCCAGGAGTCAAAGCTTTGTTAATTCTGGATTCCAGGTCTCTTTTGGGGCATAGCCATATGACCTATTTCATACTACAAGATTTTATTGACCAGGTTTCATAATGAGCCTTATATTTAAGTAACCTTCAACCACCCCACAGCCCCATTCCCCAAAACACACACATATACACACACAAGTAAATTCTTGGTTAAGCTGAACAGGATTCCATTCCCAACTACTCTAGTAGGTATATCTGTTGTTTGTTTATACATGGGGCCTTGGCATCTGGGGAGCACCTATGCAAATTACATTCATTCTCCATTTAGGAATTCCCATAGACTAGGTGGACAATAAATTTCTCATAAAGTTCATTGCTTTTACTTCTCTTACCAAGATCTAGACCATTGTCCTTGAACTACCTCTGTTTTCATCTCAAGGAGCATTCTTAACGGCGCCTCTTGGTTCAGTGTCCATGCTCTTTTCCACTGTTATTCCTATCATGCTGTTTATCCTTTGAGGTTATTTTATTCATTTTTCAAACAAGCATAATCTGTCTAGACTGCTTGCATCCTTTTCCTTTCTCCCGAAATAAATTCCCCTTTAAGTGGCCAATAAAGGCCAGCATGACTTTTTCCTCAGTATGTCTCTCCTTAGTGAAGGCAAATTTGGCTTGCCCAAGGACTCCTAGACTTGTGCCAATTTCTCTAGGCTCTTTTAGGTAGGAGGTTTTGGTAAATGTTAGTTTATCTACCAAACATTTTGTTGCCTTAGAATGTTCCTTTGATAATTACAAATTGAGTACATACTTTGGACTCAGAAATGTTGAATTCCCCAGGGCAGTATCATATGGATTGTAGTCATCAAAATATAATTTAGTTTGAGCACGTCAAAGAGTTTCTCATAGGTATCTTTGGCAGCCACTGGAGTTATAAGAAGCAACAATATGTGCCACCAAATCACCCCTAAACTAATATTGGCCTCTGTTTTCCAAGTGTTCTTTACCTTAACTATTTCCTTCCATCCACACACAAAAAATGCTCTGTATACAGTAAGACACTGTTGATAAGTCAGGAATGGAGCAGGTGATTTGACACAATGGGTATCTTGAGTGTCAAGATAAATTTTTGTCCCTCTATAACAGAAGCAGTTGGAACTAAATCCCAATAACAAACTAGCAATTGCCTTTTAAATACTGTATAACTTGAAACTGCACAGTAAGTTTGTCCAAAATCAGGATGATCTCTGCTGGGTGGCAGTAACAGGTTTTCACATCTGATCATTATGGACATAAGTTTCAGACACTTCCAAAATCATGTGAGCATGGGGTCTATACATGCTGGATTGTACCACGTGTTTTTTTTTAAGCTGAAAGAAAGCTTGCTCTTGCGAGAAAAAAATCAAATTTCATTGTTTTTCTGGTAACTTTGTGAACAGGTGCTAATAATATTCCCAAATTTGTCATGCGATATCTTTAGAAACTGAAAAACCCAATAAATCTCTATACCTCTTGACTGACTATGGAGACAGCAGAGTTAATAACTTAGTTTTGATCGTCTGAGCAATGTCTCTATTGCCCCCCCTATTTAAGTAATACCAAGGAATTTTATCATTTGCTTTGAGCTCTGTACTTTAGGGATGTTAATTAGCCATCCTCCAATGGTCATGCGATTAATAAGTATTTTTAATTATTTCTTGGATTAGTCTTCAGATTGTGATATCAACATTTTATGATTAATATAATGAATAACAGTACTTTCCGACTAAATCCTATCTATATCTCTTATCACCAAGCTGTGATTACAGTAAATGCACATTTCAGCCAACCCAGGTGAATGCAAATAAGCTTTAACTTTCTTCTAAACACAGAGTTGGAAAAGAAGGTAAGAGCCAACCAAGCTGTGTCCTTCAGTTTGTGGCATATTTTGAATTTTTGAACTGCTGATACCATATTAGTACAGCTGATGCTTTTGAAGGCAGCACTTTATGCTATCCTCTATGATCTACAGTTACCTTTCAAAACTCATTATCTTCTTATGAGCCAGGCTGGACTATTAAAGAGTTTTGTGATGCTAATATATTTGCATCTAATAGCTCCTTTATTAAATCAGAATATTTATACCTCCCAGGTATCCTACATTGTTTTAAATGAAGCACTTGCATATATTTAGATTATTCTAAATGTTCCCATTCAGACTTTCCAATCAAAGCAGCTTGAAAAGCAGATATGCATATCATCCCTTTTTCCTGGATTTTGGATAAGGGAGAACTCCTCCATTTAGACATCACATATATTCCAATAATACATTCTGGCAATGGTGAGCCAACACCCATAAATAACTTTTGTTCATAAATTCCTGCTTTGGGCCGTATTTTCCCCTGAAAACTTTCTATATTTGTATCACCATATCCCATACCATTTATTATCTTCTTAATTTTCATTAGCAAGTTTATAAAGGATAGTACACTAACACCAGTGTCCATCAATTCTAAGAAATTTCCTCACCAGGAAATTGCTCCCATCTCAGTGCAAATGACCTCGGTCCCCTACTAGGGACTGTGCCAAGACCCCGGCCCTCTTGTCAGTCAGAATCCTGATTCTCTGCTGTTTTAATTGGCACTGACTCTGAAAGGACAGTAGACTTCAGTTTTCTATAATCATCAGATTTTAAAAAGTGTATCAAGGCCAAGATAAAGTAAGTGAATTTGTCATAGTCCTTTTACAACCTGAGTAGCTGGTAGGGCTGGATGACCTGGTCTCCTATAGGCATCCATTAAAATTTTAGTAGCTACTCCATCTGTTTCTTCCTTTTTTTCATGTCATTTTTAATTGAGCCTCTGAAGAATTCCACATAGTTTAATTCCACATGTAAGGTTTTCTTATACTTTTTCTTTCTTATTGTTCCATTTCTTTTGTGTAATCCTGAATAATTTCCTGCCATTTAGCTCCATTTTGGGGCTTAAAATCCCTAACAGCTTTCTGCCATCATCTTTTCTCCTCAACAATAAAGTAAATAGGGGTCACAAAAAATTAGAGACCCTTTTATCAGAGCATCAGTCATCACTTGGTGAGGGGTATGGAGACAGTAGAAACCTTAATATCATACTGGAAGTAAAGGTCATGGTTTTGTGGCTCTAGCAGCCTCCAGCTGCTTCTTTGTTAACTTCAGTTTTACTAGAACATAATAAAAAAAACTACAGCACATTCTTGGCTGATTTATCTTTTCAAAAAATTTATTTTGTAATACATTTAGCTGTCCACCTAGCCCTGGATCCATGAACTTCAAGTCTCATTTACAATTTTCCTCCTGTCAGTGGACATAGTGCTTGTGCAGCCTCAACCCAGCAATGCCCAGGAAGTCAACCTTTAAACAATTATTCCCCAATCCCCTTGGCTTTATATCTCCCAAACATTGTCTTAGTCATTGTTATTTAAATTGCATTGTCAGAGATGGTTTCAAATACACCATTCTCATTGCCAACTGCAAAGATTCCATACCTACTGATCTTTAAAAGGTGTCAAAACTTGTACAGAGCATCCTCATGTTAAAGCTTATTTTAAAGCAACCAAAAAAGTACAGGAAAGCAATGGGATTCAAGAGACATCCAGGTGAAAGCTCTGAGGATTCTTATTCACACAAATGTTCTTTGTCCCTAAATTGAACCACCAATAATTGTACAATGAATCCTGACTTCAGAAAAATTCAGCGCGGAATGAATTTCCCTGTGGGGTTTTTATGTCCCTCTGATCGCATATTCAAGCCAAGCTGCCTAACCAGTTACACCAGCTGAAAACCATCAGTGAAAAAACTAGTTCTACAGTTCCTCGTGTCCCAGGGCAATGGCTAGGGAGGTGCGCAACTGTGATCTCTCAGCAACTGGAGTACAGCCCAGTCTTGAAGAGGGGCCCTGGGGAGACACTACAGTATTCACTACAAGTAATCAATATTTCTAGGGTATGTCCTGTGATCAATATGTATTCCACGTCATTATAAAGTGAGAAAAAGAAGATATTTGTTCAGTGCTTCCTATGTAGCAGATGATATTATACTAAGGGCTTTACACTCATCATCCCAAATCCTAGCAAAGTAATTATTATTAGTTCCATTTTACAGATGAGGATACTAAGCCTCATAAACTCGACTGGTAACTACATGTCTGAGTCCACCCAGCTGGTTAAGTGGTGGAGCCAATTTTGATATCAAAACTAGCCCATTTAATCCCCAGTTCACCACACAACACGTGCAGCACACTCTCAGAATGCTTAGAAAAGAACTAATGTTCACAAACGTCAATTTAATATTGTAAGATTCTTAGTCCTCAAAGAAAGATAAGATTATATTCAGTAAACTGAGCTTCTTAAATAGGTAAAAAATTCCCAAGACCAATTGACAAAATATTAAACAAGGACTGAAATGAAAAAAAACCTCTGGTAGCCCAGAAGTGGCTGAGCAGATCAAGGTTTTCACTGTGCATTACAAATCAAAGATAATTACATTTTTACTCTATATTTTTTAAACAAACAAGCAAAACAAAAACTAGCCTTGGGAAGTTGTGAAGTCATCAGGGATGTTTGAGGTTCAAATGCCACATCATAAATGACCCTGCCCTTGTCATGGCCAAGAGTTAAAAGCTAGACATTCCGTCTTCTCCAGAGAGAAAGATAGTTTTCCCAGTCCCCCTGTGAATTCACTCTCTCTTCAATAGGAAGATTAAAAATTGTCTATATTAAAACCAAAGATATTCTGTTTATCCAAATAGAGCATAAAGGAAGTGAATATTCACCTTAAAATAGAAATAATATTGGACATAAAACTGAGAAATAGTTTCCAATATATAATTTAGATGCCTACAAATAAGTAAGAATAAGGTAAACAAATCAATTTATATAAAATAAAGAAACCTTAAATAGAGTATTCATTCAAGAGGAAACTTGAATAGCTAATAGGCATATAAAAAGATGCTTATCATCACTTGAAGTAAACAAAATGAAAATCAAAATAACCAATAACATTTTCCCTGTCTCCATTTGATAAATTTTTTAAGTCTGAGAGTATCAATCATTGCCAAGAATTTGAAGCAATCAGAACTTTATATCACTGGTATAAATGTAAACTTATACTGAATGGTGTAAACAATTTATGCCAATATTTTAGATGACAATGTGGCCTTTTACAGTAAATTTAGAAATGCTTATATTCTGTTACTCAGCAATTCCACTTCTGGGCATATGCACTAGAGCAGTTTTTTTTCCAAATTTAATAGGGACTTATAGTAAGAAATGTATTTAATATTGTAACATTGTAAACACATGCATGCTTACAAGAATTTGTGTCCATGTATATGAAAACAAAAGGAAAATATATCCCACACTATTTGTATGTGTATAAAAAAAGCTCAATGAGCAATATTTGCCACAAAAATATGAGATGAACGATGAAACTAATGTATTCTGTTTACTTCTTTCTGTTCCTTTCTAATCCACCCCATTACATTCACGAATGTAGGACACAATCCTCTATATCACCTTTATGACCCTGTGAAGTGCTGTGACTTAGACTGAAAAACACTACTCTGTACATGTGTATAGGATATAATACCCTTGCACATGTGTACTAGATGACATATATAATAATTTTTAATTAGCAATGTTATAGTAAAAATGGGAAAGAATCTTTCAAAAGAGATGAATTCTTATGCATCCTGTAGTATACTATGCAGTAATGAAAATAAAAGACCTGGATCTAAACTACATATAACAATAGATATGAATTTCACATATATACTGTAGAGCAAAAAATAAAGTTGCCAAAGTATGTAAAAATATAATTCCATTTATGATTTTAAAAATATATAAAACCAATCAGTATTTGTCTGTGTGCATGTGCGTGTGTGCGTGTGTGTGTGTGTGTGTGAGAGAGAGAGAGAGAGAGAGAGAGAGAGAGAGAGAGAGAGAGAGAGAGAGAGAGATCTGGAAAAAACAAAGGAGTGGTAGATAGCATAGTTAATACATTGGTTGCTTTCTGGCAAGAGCACACAGGTGGTTTCAAAGGCATGTATTCCAATCTTAAATTTTGATGTGTTTATCTGTGTAACTGGTACATTGGTGTTAATTTTAACCTTAATTTTAACATATGATTTACATTTATCACCTTTTGAATTCCGTTATTAATAATTTTATGAAGGTATGATTTTAAACATATATATATGATTTTAAACATATATATATGATTTTAAAGTAAATTGAAACATACAAGAAATAAGAGATCTAAAAGGGGATGTGTCTACTACAAAGAATATCATTGGCCAAGGACAAAAGTTTTCTCATTCTGACTATTAAAAGCATTCTGGCCTCAACATTAGTCTTTTAGCTTCTTTCTATTTTTTCATCAAAAGACACTATGCTCCTTTATATATTCCTGAAAGAATGGAAATTGGTTTTAAATATATATTCTAGTACTATGGTAAAATGGAGATAAATAAGGCTAATAGAAAATATTTTTTTCTTTTTCTTATATGTATGCAACAATAACAACAACAAGCATCCCTATTTAACACTTGCCATATGTCTGAAGTACGTTCACTCATTTGATCCTCAAGAACTCTGAGACAGAGTTTATCTCCACTACACAGAGAAGAAAATTGAGGCACAGAACAGTTAAGTAACCTATGCAAGTACACACAGCAAGTAAATTGGGGAACGATGGCTTAAATGACTCCAAATTTCAGTTTATGGAAAGAAAAATCATAGTACACAAGTCTCACCAGGACTTTAACTATATGTTGCTAATAAAAAGTTAGAAACAACTGTAATTAAATTGATTGGTTTTTGTGACCAATTTATATATTTGTAGTGGTTAAATATGCTCTATTATTAAATATTCCAATATAATATCCTTAAACTATCCTTATGCAAATTCTTCTTATTTGACACTAACCATGTACATGAGCATCTCTATTTCTTTAGATATAATATTTATATATATATATATTTTTTCTATCAATATATATGTATATGTATATATGTTGGTTTTCCTAATAAATGAAATGATAAATTGTTTCATATTATATCAATTTATAGTGTGTCTTCCTGATGTATTTCAAATAGTTAATATTTGGTTTTAAAAATATCTTTATTTTTTTAATGTCAAATGTCCAAACTAAATAAATTTGTTCCACAACAAAGATTTATCAGTGGCTCAGCCTGTAGCATGGGAAGTCACAAATACCATTTAAGCACATATTTTATAATACAAAGTTATCACAAAACTATAAACTTGCAGTCAGACTGTGGAAATATAAGGTTAAAATTAAGGATTCTAAGAGGAAAAAATGCCCTGTGAAAACACAAGTGAAAAAAGAAATACCAGTGTTTCTTCCTGAATATTTGCATGTGAAAATGAAACCACAGATTTCATCCCAAGAATTTCCTGTCATCTCAAGCTTAAATGAAGGTGAAATATACTTGGGGCATGTGTATATGCGTTTGTGATTCAAATTAGCATCAATATTATTTTTTGTCAGTTGTGTTTTGTGTTTGCTTGAATGGCTATTGGTGGCATCTGTTGAGGAACCAATGAGAATAGGGACCTGGTGAGTCAAGGTTTTGACTTTTGTTGTTCTGAAAGTGTGTGCTTATGATCTGTCATTCCACAGAAAAAGTTTCTTTTAAACAGAACAGACCCTACTGCTTTGGGAGTTCTGCTGTCTTAACATATTATTTTTAAAATTATTTCAAGAAAAGATCCCTTTACCTTAAAAAACTAAAAATAGAACTACCATATGACCCAGCAGTCCCACTACTGGGCATATACCCTGAGAAAACCATAACTCAAAAAGAGGCATGTACCACAATGTTCATTGCAGCTCTATTTACAATAGCCAGGACATAGAAGCAACCTAAGTGTCCATTGACAGTTGAATGGATAAAGAAGATGTGGCACATATATATACAATGGAATACTACTCAGCCATAAAAAGTAACGAAATTGAGTTATTTGTAGTGAGGTGGATGGACCTAGAGTCTGTCATACAGAGTGAAGTAAGTCAGAAAGAGAAAAACAAATACCATATGCTAACACATGTACATGGAATCTAAAAAAAAAAGGTTATGAAGAACCTAGGGGCAGGACAGGAATAAAGACCCAGATGTAGAGAATGGACTTGAGGACATGGAGCGGGGAAGGGTAAGCTGGGACGAAGTGAGAGAGTGGCATGGACTTATATATACTACCAACTGTAAAATAGATAGCTAAAGGGAAGCAGCCGCATAGCACAGGGAGATCAGCTCAGTGCTTTGTGACCACCTAGAGGGGTGGGATAGGGAGGGTGGGAGGGAGACACAAAGAGGGAGGAGATATAGGGATATATGTACACGTTTAGCTGATTCACTTTGTTATACAGCAGAAAGTAACACACCATTGTAAAGCAATTATACTCCAATAAAGATGTTAAACAAAAAATCAAGGAAGAAAAACAAAAAGAAAAGATCCTTTTGAAGAGAAAAAATTTAATAGATACCATGTTGAGTAAAAGAAGCGGTTCTTTTTATTTTATTTTATTTTATTTTTAATATCTTTATTGGAGTATAATTGCTTTACAATGGTGTGTTAGTTTCTGCTTTATAACAAAGTGAATCAGTTATACATATACATATATCCCCATATCTCTTCCCTCTTGCGTCTCCCTTCCTCCCACCCTCCCTATCCCACCCCTCTAGGTGGTCACAAAGCACCAAGCTGATCCACCTGTGCTATGCATCTGCTTCCCACTAGCTAAAAGAAGTCGTTCTTAATGTAACTTAGTTTTTGAATAATTGTGAACAAACCAAATTTCCACCACCTAAAATACTTTAAATATGAAATAAAAGATCTCTCTCACTCTCACTCACTACAACATGAATATACTGTAAAAATTAAGTTAATATCCATCACTATTACCTACTGTCCTTTCGTTAAGCTTTCTTTCTTCTTAAGTGTTAAAGCACAAGAAACAGTAAATTATCTAGAAGAAAACTCTGGAATGCAAAATAATTCTATAAATTAATACATTACTTGTATGTTTAATAAAAGAGTTTAAGGAATCCATAAACTGAATATTCTACCCTTTATTTTGGTCTTTAGTTTGTCAGATTCTGGCAGTCTTTCTTTACGCTCAGTGACTCCAGATCCAGAGGCATTCCAGTTTCTGAGTTGATAGATTGTGCTAGGTACAGCCTTATTAAGTAACATTTCACTTCTAATTTATTCTTGTGTGGATTTACCTATGTCAGTTTGACACCTCACCCTGCTTCCTGAGATACCTAAACCCTCTAGTTCCTGATCCTGACTGGATTTCTTTAGGATAAATTGTCTTGAGTCATAAGACATTTATTTTGGCCAGCATTTAGGTTTCATCTATTTCTACTCTTCTAGGTGAGTTACTGATTCTTCTTTCTAATTTCACTCTATCTCTCATCACCTACTGTCTCTTTCATTCTCTTTGTCCTTTAAAGTGAAATTCAGAAGAAAGCATGTATTAATTTTTCATGTTTAATTAGAAGTCCGTGCATGTTACTCCATGTTACTAGCACCCACTAGCCCTAAATTAAAAACCCTCAAAAGGGTTGTTAAAATTTCTACTACTACATAGAATAATAAAACATAACAAATTTTAACCTTTCTATGTTGGTACAAGAGTTATAAGAGAATGAAGAATGAAGATCTACTGAATAGCAATGTGTAGTCCTCACTGGCTGAAATTCGGATACACTCACATTCCTGGAACTAAAGCCTCTAACTAAAATAGATGTCTTACTTGTAATGGAAAAAAGCATCTTTACCTTTTTCCTTATTTATTTTAAAAGGCTCTAAGGCATCCACTGATATGTCATTGCTTAGGAAAAGAACACTATACTTTGGACTTAAGTTGAATCACATTGACATATTCAAACTGCACTTACAACCAATAATATTCACATAGTTTATTCTCTAAGTATACAAAACCTTCCTGGCTGCCCTATACTCAAGCAGAAAATTAGTTATTTCAATGTCTTAAAAGAAATACACTTATGATTATTTATATTCAATACACTTATGGTTATTTATATTCATTACTCTTGAATATCCCATTACTGACTATACACATTTAAATTATGAATTCAAACTGATTCATTCAAAATCACAATATCTACTAAAGTAAACTCCGGAGACTAATCCCATGGGGAAGAAATACTTTATTTTGCATCTTTCTAAGGATAATCTGATATATAAAATTACTTTCCAGGTGAAGTTTGTCAAAAACCCTTTACTCATTAATTATTGTGATATTCTGGTTTTCACTTATATGCATTTACTACAATTGCCCTACTTTGGTACTAAATATCACAAAATAAGTAAAATTGCTTATCTGTCATTTGATCATTGATTTGTCACACGAATTCTGTGAAAACCATAATAACCTGAAAAATGCACTGAAGTAATAATATATTCTCTATACTTCTAAACACTCTTCCTCCTCTAAACAGAGCATACGCTAGAGATGAATAATTAGATAAAGGCAGTGAGACAATATTAAGAGGAAATAATAGTGAATATAAAATACTGAATTTAAATTCAAAAGGTTTGATTCTTATTGAGAGTGTGACTTATAGTGGGGGATACTGGAAAGATAAAGTAAAAATGCAGATAAAATTATTTGTAAACTGTACAAGACAGTAAGTTACAGTGATTTTTTAAAGTTTTTAAGATATCTCAGCTTAGAATAAGAACAGCTCACAAGTATGTAGAATTTGTGTGTTTGAAATTATTTCGAACATGTCTTTTTGGATTGAATACATGTTTAAATCATTAAATAATATACACAAAGTTTTAAACAAAGTCAGTATATTAAGAGTACATATCATAAATGTTTAAAAATTATAGTCTGCCAAATGACTTTTTTTTTATTAAAGAGGTTTATTTGAAGGGTGAGTCATGCAATGAAATTGGTAGATAGTTTGTCTTGGGCTCTGCTTTCCTGGAATTAGTATAATGTGTCATAAGCAAAACCCTTATTTCACACACACACATACACACACACACACACACACACACACAGAGTCACACAAGCACTTCCCTAGGGCAAGTAAAATGAATAACTCTTAACCTCTAGGGTACTGAATGATTTAAGTACTCCCCATGCTGATGTTAAATATTTATTCTCACATTTACTGCAACTGAAGTCAGAAATAGTGCCTCAAACTGACAAATATTGTGTGAACCACATGTGAAACAATGAGCAAGCCTTAATAAGTACACTATAAGCTTCCTGCTGTTTCATAACCCATATTACTGGCAGAACAGTATTTTTCTAATATGAATCTTATGTCAATGCCCTGCATAAAATCTTTCCTTCGCTTCCCTTCAAAAAGATAAGTGAAATTCAAACTCCTTAAGATGGTGGGAAGAAGGCTGCACAATTGGCTGTTTGCTGTCACCAACTATTTCAACCTCATTTGGTATACTACTACCCCTCTTTTATATGCTCAAGGTGCACAGCTATAACTACCTAGTCCATGAAATATCCCAAGCACTTTCCTGACTGAAAATCTTAATTCTTACTATTTTCTCAGTCTAGAACACTCCTCCAATCCTCCTGCTATTTTTTAGTCACTAACTCCTATTTATACTTTAGGATTCTGTAATAATACTTCTTCAGAGAAGGGTTAACTGGTGCTTCCCCACTAAATCAGTCTGCATTGCCATTATGTCTATATTATACATTTTTCTTTTCCTTTATAGCACTTCTCAGAGTCTGTAATGAAATAATTTTTAGTGTGATCACTTATTTATGGTTATTTCTCCCACTGAACTATAAGTATTCAGGGGGAAGTGATCTTTGCTTATCATTGTATTACCAGTGATCTGGTCAGTGTCTGGCACTTCATAGGCACTTGACTGTATGTGAAATAATAATAGTAAAGAAACATACAAATACAACATCACTTGGATGATATAAATATCTCTGAGTAGTTACTGTGTGCCAGGCCCACATGCTAGATTCTGATGGTACAGGTAAATAAAGCAGAATTGCTCTTCTGCTAGAAAGTATAGGCTGACTATTAGAACAAACATATAATCAAACAAATGTACAAATTCATTATGTAGAGAATGAAAAATTGGGTGGCTATGCTGTCTGGTGGCATTATGGTATTTATAGGCACATGAGCTCCCTCTGAAAGAATGGATCAGTGTTTGTTAATTAAAAAGGAAGGAAGCAGCAAAGAGCTTATAACTGGCATTGTGAGAAGCACCATGGAAAAAGAGTGAAGAAGACGTGTGCAGTTGAATTATGCTTCCCTGTAATTAACAGGAACACAATTTAAAAAAATTAAAGAAGAGACTTAACGAGCTCACTTGTGTGTGTGTTTGTGTGTACCAGAAAGACACTTCTGAAAACAGGATAAAGTCTTATTAATGAAAGCCTGGTCCACATACAGCAACATAAGTATCTTCTGGAAGTTGGATAGACAGAAGAATCTCAGGCCTACCCAGAATTACTGAATTGGAATCCACATTTTAAAAAGATGCCAGGTGACTTTTATACAGTTCTAAAGTTTGAGAGTCACTGCTATAGAGGATGGGCTACAGGGAAGAGAAGATTGGAATTGAGAAAATGGAAGAGGAGTTATTTCAAAAGCACAGAAGCTTGATAATGATATCCAAAGGAAAACAGGAGCATTCCTGTTCCAAAGGGAGGTCTAAATTTAAGTATACATGAAACACAGTCTTTCCAAATTGAAGTCCATGTCAAGAATCCCATATTGCTCCACTCTGGTGGATTAAAATATTTATCATTCAGCATATTTCACCTTTTCTTCTCTTCCACTACCTACATGGATGAAAGGGTAGATACCATTAAAAGACTTACCTTACATCTCAAAGCTTCTGTTTTATTGTTGGTTATCATCCTCACATCTGTCCCTTCACTTTTGTCTTGATCATGCTATATTTTCAGCAATGGGATATTAGCAGACATTGAACAAGTAGAGAACTTCAATATGTTTGCATGTTGAGCATTGCTTCTTTTCCTTCTGCCATTTCCAAGAGAAGAACATGCACTGGGTGACCAGCTAGGATGAAAGAAATGAGAGACACATAATGGTGACCTGAACTAATTCTTTTCAAACACTGCAGCTACTCTTAGATATTTCTCATTTCTTACATACTTTCAGATCATTTGCCTCAATAACAATAGCAACAACAAAAACCTGTTGAACTTCTTAATGAATAGCACTAATTGCATTAATTTGAGAATATTGGAATTTTATATTGTTTTCCCACCCCAAAACATCTAATTTTATGTCTTTTGAAGATTTTACATTTTTTAATATATGCCATATAACATTCTTATAAAGCTTATTATGGGGCTTCCCTGGTGGCGCAGTGGTTGAGAGTCCGCCTGCCGATGCAGGGGACTCGGGTTCGTGCCCCGGTCCGGGAGGTCCCACATGCTGTGGAGTGGCTGGGCCCGTGAGCCATGGCCACTGAGCCTGCGTGTCCAGAGCCTGTGCTCCGCAATGGGAGAGGCCACAACAGTGAGAGGCCCGTGTACCGCAAAACAACAACAACAACAACAAACAGCTTATTATGAATATTTTACAACTTTACTGATACCATATATGGGATATTTTGCTTTCCTAAGTGTTTTGTTTTAATACAAATAGAGAAAAAGCAATTGGCATTTAAAAACTTCCTGTATTCACCTTGCTGAATTGGTTTTGTTTCTCTAGAGAACCATGATTAATATGAGGAAGGAATTTCCTTCCTAAATTTTCTATTCCTCTAAATATAAAGTATTTTTAAAATTCTCTCTCATGATTTGTTTGGCTCAGGAATTTGGAATGGGCTTAGCTAAGCCATTCCAGCTCAGGTTGTCTCACGTGGCTGGATCTGGAATAGCGGGTACCTACTGTACACTGCACTGGCTCTGGCTGATTGTCTCTCTCTCTTTGTGTAGTTCCAATGATTTTCCATGTGGTTGTTTCATGTGTGGTGCTTACAGAGAAGTCAGACTGTTCATACGAAAACTCAGGGCTCCAGTACAAGTAATCCACAGAGACAGGCATAAGTGCATAGCCACTTAGGATCTAGATCTGGAATGCAATTGTATCACTTCCACTATACACTACTATCAATAGCCACTAAGTATAGCACAGTTGCAGATGGACTAGAAAAGTGATCAATATAATCTACAGATATATAGAGAGTAAGCACTGGGGCTCTGAATATGTTGTTGGAAGAAAGAGTGACCATGGGTTCATTTGTACACAAAAGTTACTTAAAACCTGTTAGGCACATACATTGTTTTATCACTGTGGTTTGGAGTTTATAGATACCAAAAAAGAGGTATACCGTTTAATATTATCTTTTCTCAACTGTTGAATTCTCTTTTTTATACTCTCTCCTATACAGCAAGATAGAAAATTACAGTCTCTAAGATGTTTTGCAAGCAGAGTTAAAATTCTGGTTCTTCTGCCAATGAGGGATATTTGCAGAAGATTTGGAAGACAGAATAGAAATTGAAAGTATCCTTAGATGAGAGCTGAAGACAGTTGCATGGGAACTATGTAGAATACAAGTTTGCAGTGGCTTCTGGAAAACATCCCCAAATCACTTGTGTGTTATAATGCGGGAAGAGCCAGCACTTCTGGATTTCCCAAGCTAATTCAGGACCCTTACTCTTCAGCCTACCAATTATTGCAAAAGCTTCTGATGCCCTGTATTAAACTCCTTATTGCTGGGAATATTAAAAATTTGTAGTTTTTCTGACAGAACTTTGGTCAAAGATGGAAACAACATACTTCAGAAAATGGTAGCATTTACCACTTATGAGGCTGTCAGTGGTATTTTCCAGTAAGACTTCTCAGACCAACCTGAAAGGCTTATTAGGGAGTACCCATTTAACCCATAATAAAACAACAATACCAAAAACATATAAAAAATAAATTTATCTAAATCTCTCAACATTTTTGTCTATGTTTTATCTACCTATCTATCTAATAATACAACTTCCCTTACTTATATTCCTCTTACTTTTCCCCAAATGCCTCTCTTTGTCTGAATGAATATAGGTGTGAATTCTCAGTTAAGTAAATTTTAATCTAGTTTTATATAATTAAGGCATATTTATTTCTCATTATATTAGTCTTGAAATATTTACATTTAATTTCCTGAATATGAAAGACATACACACAAAATATTTTTCTGTGAGGACAAACTATGCACCGTCTATAGATTCAAAATATACAATGGAGTATTAAAGGTTCTGAGAATCTTTCATCAAATATCACATGATAACTTTGAGTGGATGTCCCTAACAGTTTTTGATAAATAAATCCTGCTAAACTCTTCATCTTAGAAAAGGCTGACATAGAATGTTTGATCAGAGCTGTCAAGCATTCTAAATAATTAGCAGAACAGATTAATTTATTTTCAGATTTTTAACTACTTACACTGATGTCAACACTATCCAGTCATCACATAATCATTGTGCTGTGAAAATAAAGTCAAATGTATAATTAAATGTGTTGATTGGCAACCCTTAGAGTGAAAGGGGAGAAGTATTATAAGGATAAAGACCAGCTGCTTTCTCAGAAAGACAGATGAACAGAGAGAAAGAGCAAGAGGAGAGGAGGAGAGGGGGAGGGAGAGGGAGAGAGAGAGAAAGTGCGAGCGCACGTGCTCGCCAGAGAGAGAGAGAGAGAGAGAGAGAGAGAGAGAGAAAGAGAGAAGCAGGTCTGTTTATTGAACATGTGGCATTCTCAGGAGGAAACTAAAAACATATTCCAATATGCAAGTATTCTAATATGTGTAAGCATCCTAATAAAATTAACATTTATATTGTGTGTATAAAATGTTAATTTTATATCAAAGATGATTCCTGAGAACTCAATGAAGTCGTTAAAGTATTCAATTTCATAATCCTCTTCATAGTCTCACATTCTTAAAGACTTGCTTTTTAACTGCTCAAGATTCATTAGCTTGAAATTCTGCTACTCATTTTCATCAACGTTTGAATTCTCAATTGAGATGTGATATTTCACTCCTGCCACTATGTCAATCTGGAATCTTTTCAGAAATAAATTAAATGAAAATTTCAAAGCCTTACTGAATAAAATAATTTATGGTATATTAATTAGTCTCAAATTGACATTAAACTGTCTTTGTCTTTCGCAGATAATAATTATAACTAAGGCTTCTTTGTCCAGGCTTTTAAAAATCAATATTATTTCTGTACTTCAAAACCAGAGCAAGAAGGAGGGATGTTAACAAAGTGTTACTGTATGGAATAAAATCTTATCTATGGAAGAAAAATTGTCAGTGTCCTTTGCTAATGTGATGTATCTAATAATAAATTAGTTTACTGTATTTAAATTCAGTGTTTTATCCCAAGAAATAATATTCTATGTTGGTGTTCAAAACTTTTCTCAAATGCCAATCTTACTTGGATACTTAGTCTGATGGATGCTTTGTTGTTCTTTCTCCAAACTATTTTCTTTTCCCCCTAACTATACAGAAAAACTGTAGTTTTTCTACAATGTAGCACTGTCTGCACTTCAGAACTGTCAGGTAGGGCCATGTGACTGAGTTCTTGCCATTTGAAAGTGGATGCAAATTACATATACCAATTCTATGCCCTAAAATCTCTATGGAATACTCCATGCTTACCCTCTTCTTTCAGATAGATGATACCAGGCTAACCTTGAAGCCATGTACTAATAATGGCAGACTGAAGTATAAAAGACACCTTGTTCCCTGAATGACTATGTGGGGTAGAGTCTCCTTTTCCTCCTCCCCACCAACCACAACGGGCAGTGAGGCGAGTAACAAATGTTCATCATGCAGAGAACCTTGAAATTTCTTGTCTTATCGGGTAGAGTGGCTCTCATTAAATACCCTAGTACAGGTTCCTAATTAGAACACATGTAGACAGCAATTTTATATTACTATAAGTGGCAACAGTATACAGTTGATTGGTAATACTTAAAAAAATAAAACATTAATAATAATAATAGTAATAAATTTATGTGGGGCATTTACCCTTGCTTGAATTTATCAGAAGTTTATAAACAAGCAGGACACATCTTGATTTAATCAGCAGGAAAGATGAATTTTGGAGAAAATCAAAACTATTCCAAGATCACATTTTGCAACACAGAAAAAAATGTTATTAGAACTTAGTGATATATATATGCTCCTCAAAAGAGGAAGGTGAATGTTGACTATTCACCTTCAAAACAAGCACAAAACTACCTTCAAAAGATAGAGATGTGAAAAATAGTTTCACAGTTCAGTTTATAAACATATGAGGACAAAGTTTATCTATGTAGTGTGCAGCTGCAGATTCAAGACTTTAGATGAGGAAGCTCAGAAATGTCTCTTGCTGCTTTCTTGATCTGTATGCAATTAGTCCTCCCTTATTGCCCCACTGATTTACTGCAGTGGCACCTTCATTTTCCATGTGGTACCAACTCCAGTTTCTGGATTCCGTTCCAAGAATTCTTTTAAGTTTACCATTCCCTCACCCATGGCCCTGAGTTTGACATTAACAGTACAAGACACTCACTTGAATGTGAAAAGATGTATCTTTTCTGAAAATATATAAATGTCAGCAAGACCTTGGACAACTCAGGGCTCTTGTAAGCAGCCTTAGTTGCCGGGAATAGGCTATCTCCACATACAAGTGTTAGGTAGTTAGTCAGACATTAGCAGCAAGGAGGTGACGGTGGTGAAAAGAGGGGAATAATCAAGTCACACCCCAACCATCTGGGAACCCTCCCCTGACTCCACCCAGAACAGGCAAAACTATGGTCAGGTGGTGGGCAACTTTTCCTAATAAAGAGGGAGCACAGTAACACGAAGGAACTTGCCCGGGCTGCTCATGCCCAGACTAGACAGGCGTATAAAACCTAGAGTAAACCTGAACTCATTATACCATCATTATAATAAAATCTGCATGTGGTTTTGCTCCCCCCTGCCCCATGGACTTTTCTTAGTGAAGCTAGGGTAAGGGCATGCACAATAATGAACTTGTTACATGACTCAGGACTGTGAATCAAATAATGACCCCCTGTCACTCACCCATGATCACACCCCACCTCCTCGCAGAATTCTCCTTATAAACACCCTTATACCTGTACAGAAGGGCTGGTTTCACTTTGCAGAAGCAGCCCACTCTCCCTCTGAGATTACAACTATGCTTTAATAAACTTTGCTTTGTGCTTAAGCCCAAAGTGGTAGTCTGCAATTCTTTACTTGCTATCGTAAGGACCGAGATTGCTGGCCCAGGTCTTCTGTTGACCTCCTCAGTTGAAGCTATTTGACACAATGCAAACCAACCCAGTAACAGAGGTGACAGTGAGATTTTGATAGTCTCCTTTTCACTTGTACTGATAGCTGAAAACCAGTGGGAGAATTCCACCTGAGAGCTGTGTTTTTGGTCAGTTGGCTCTGCATTTTATTACCATTTCTTTTAGAAATGGGGGCTGAAATGCATGGATATTGGTCCCCATGTAAGAAGAGCCCCAGTAGTACTGTCCTTTCCAACTGAGAGTGCTTAGGTCTTGTGATACAAAGGCTGGTTGATGACAAACATCAGGGACACCCCTATTTGTATATCCAATTAAGACACCAATTAAGATGGTGACACACTGAAATCCACAGGAGAAGATTCCTTGGTTGGATTTAACGTCAGCAGAACCTTTTATACACTGGTAAGTTGAATCTATGGGATCCACCCAAATTCCCAAAATGTCCTGTGGAATGTTGACTTCTACTGAATCCAGAGTTGGGTACATAAAGGTGACAGACATCCTGATGAACAAGTTTGGCGAATGCTTTAGATGCCAACTTGTTACCATTAAGGACTTTGCTAAGAAGCTCTACTGTTGTACAAAAGGCAGCAACATATGTCATTTCAAACATTTTCAAAAGCATCTAGTATTCCTAATTACAGATGATTACTAATGAAACAAAGGCCAATTAAATAAATCAATCAAAACACAACAAATTTGACTTGAGGGAATTTAAGTTTCAATTTCAAAGTGAATAATATTCCTATGGCATGATAAAATAAAATTTTAGACATTTAAATTGTCACTAAATAAAATTAGTGCAACTATAATTTACTTTCTCTCTAGCTAAGTATCCTAATCAAAAAACGGTTGCACTGTACCAGCTTCCAATGTTCTTAGAAAGTTTACAAACCATGTAGGCATACATGACCAGTAGAAATTTGATGACAAAATATGGATTATTACATTATTTAGTTATTATCCAGGTTAACAAAATTAATACATTATATATAAAACTAAGAAAAATATAGAAGTTATTTAAATATAGAAGTTATAAATGAAGTTAAAGACTTAACTTGCATTGAATTAAAAAAAAACAGCAGTAGTAGGAAACTAAAATATGACAAGGGGCGGGATCAAGATAGCAAAGTAGAAAGATCATGAGCTCACCTCCTCCCACAGACAAACCAAAACTACAACTATATATAGATCAACTTTCTCTGAGAATAACCTGAAGACTAGTAGAACAGCTCTTCTATAATTAAGATATAAAGAAAAAACCACATTGAAGGTAGGAGGGGCAGAGACTCAATGTAATCAGCATCCATATCCCAGGTGTGATGACCACATGCAGCAAGGGATACAACAAACACGGCAGTCCTCCCTAAGGAACAAGGGGTTTGAGCTTCACACTGGGCATCTTAGCCCTGGGGACCCACACCAGGAAGTTGAGCCCTCATAACAGCTGGCTTCGAAAACCAGTGGGGCTTATGCCCAGGAGAGCCAGAGGGCTATAGGAAACCAAGGCTCTACTCTTAAAGGGTACACATAAAATCTTACTCACTCTGAGTCCTGGCACAGAGGCATCTGGCACTCCAGCCAGTCTGCCAAGGTCACTCCAGCCAGCCCCTGGCCATGCCCACTCCAGTTCCAGCCACGCCAAGGCAACTTGCCCAGTGCACCCCAGGAAAAACCTGGCCTGCACCAACTCCAGATCCAGCTATCTAGCCAAGGCAGCCCTAGTTCAGTGTACTCCAGGACCCTCCAGCCTGTGTCTGCTGCGGCCCCAGTCCACCTGCCAAGCTACCCAGCACAGGCAATCTATATACGAAAGGCTCCTACATAAGGTCATGCTTTCAAGACCAAGAGAGGTAACCATTTTGCCTGATTTATAGAAAAAGAACACAGAAAGTCAAACAAAATAAGGAGCCAAATATATTCCAAATGAAATAAGATAAAACACCAGAAAAGAACAATAATGAAACAGAAGTAATTTATCTGATAAAGGGTTCAATGTGATGGTCATAAAAATGCTCACTGAACTCTGAAGAAGAATGAAGGAACACAGTGAGAATTTCAACAAGGAGTTAGAAAATATAAAAAAGAACCAATCAGGTCTGAAGAATGTAATAACTAAAATAAAAGTACATGCAGGGAATAAAAAAAAGATTAGATGATACAGAAGAATGCATAAGTGATCTGGAAGACAGAATTGTGGAAATCAACCAATTGTAATAGCAAAATGAAAAAAGAACTAAAAATATATATAGTTTAAGGGACCTCTGAAAAAACATCAAGCATACTAACATTTTAATTTTAGGGGTCCTAGAAGGTGAAAAGAGAGAGAGAAATGGGCAGAAATTTATTTGAAGAAATAATGGCTGAAAACTTCCCTAACCTGGGGAAGAAAACAGATATCTAGGAAGCACAGAGGCCCAAACAAGATGAATCCAAAGAGATTCACACCAAGATATATAATTAAAATGACAAAAGTTAAAATTAGGAGAGAATTTTAAAGGCAGCAAGGAAACAAGGAAACAAACAAACAAACAAAAAAGCTAGTCACATACAAGGGAACTCCCATAAGACTATCAGCTGATTTTTCAGCAGAAACTTTTCAGGCCAGAAGGGAGTGGCATAATATATTTAAAGTGCTGAAAGGACAAAACAAAACCTTACAACCAAGAATACTCTACCCAGCAAAGTTATCACTCATCACTGAAGGAGAGGTAGAGTTTCCCAGGAAAGCAAAAGCTAAAGAATTCATCATCACTAAACCACTCTTACAAGAAATGTTAAAGAAACTTATTTGAGCAGAATAGAAAAGGTCATAACTAGAAACAATACATAAAAGGAAAAATCTCACTGGTAAAGGCAAATATATAGTAAAGGAAGTGAATCAGCCACTTAAAAAGCTAGTATGAACGTTAAAAGAATAAATTTGTAAAATTAACTGTAACTACAATAAGTAGTTAAGGTACACGCAAAGTTAAAAGCTGTAAAATATGACTTCAGAAACATAAAACATGGACGGAAGGAGTAAAAGTGTAGTACTTTTACAATGCATTTGAACTTAAGTGATTATCAGCTTAAAATAAACTTCTGTGTATACAGGTGATATATATGAACTTCATGGTAACCAAAGCAAAAACCTATAATAGATACACAAAAAAATAAAAAGAAAGAAAACCAAATATAACACTAAAGAAAATCATCAAACCACAAAGGAAGATAATAAAAGAAGAAAGGAACAGACAAGAAACACAAAACCAGAAAACAATGAACAAAATGGCAATAGGTACATACCTATCGGTAATCACTTTAAATGTAAATAGATTAAATGTGCCAATCAAAAGACACAGGATGGCTGAATGGATTTAAAAAAGAAAAAAAATAGAAGATCTATATGCTGCCTACAAGAGACTGACTTCAGATCTAAAGATACACAAAGGCTGAAAGTGAAAGGATGAAAAAGTTCATGAAAATGGAAGCAGAAAGAATGCTAGGGTAGCAATACTCATAACAAGCAAAATAGATTTTACAAGAAACACTGTAACAAAAATACAAAAAAGGACACTACATAATGATAAAGCAGTCAATCCAAGAAGAGACTATAAAATTTGTAAATATTTACGCACTCAACATAGAAGCCCCTAAGTATATAAAGCAAATACTGACAGACATAAAGGGAGAACTTGACAGTAATACAGTAATAGTAGTGTACTTTAATACCTCACTTACATCAATGGATAGATTAACCAAGCCAAAAAAAAAAAAAAAATCAATAAGGAAACACTGGCCTTAAACAATACCTTAGACAAGATAAAATTAATAGATAGAACATTTCATTGCCAAACTGGAAAACACACATTCTTTTCAAGTGGACATAAAACATTTTCCAGGATAGATCACATGTTAGGCTACAATACAAGTCTCAAAAAATTTAAGAAAACTGAAATCACATCAAGCATCTTTTCGAACTGCAACAGTATGAAACTAGAATTAATTACACAAAACTGGAAAATACACTACTATGTTGAGATTAAACAACATGCTAAACAACCAATGGGTCAATTAAGAAATCAAAGAAATTAAAAAACCTGAGACAAATGAAAAGGGAAACACAATTTCCCAAAACCTCTGGTACACAGCAAAAGCAATTATAAGACAGAAGTTCACAGCAATATAGATCTATCTCAAGAAACAAGAAAAATCTCAAATAAGCAATCTAACTTTATACCTAAAGCAACTAGAAAACAAAGAAAAGTACAAATTTAGTAGAAAGAAGGATATAATAAATATCAGAATGGAAACAATGAAACAGAGACTAAATAAATGTGTGTGTGTGTGTGTGTGTGTGTGAGTGTGTGTGTGTATGATTAAAGAAACTGGGAGCTGGTTCTTTGAAGATAAACAAAACTTACAAATCTTTAGCCAGACTTACCAAGAAAAAAAAGAGAAGGCCCAAATAAATGAAATCAGAAATGAAAGAGGAGTACCACCAATACCACAGAAACACAATCATAAGCAATTACTACAGACAATTATCCACAAGTTGGACCACCCAGAAGAAATGAATAAATTCCTAGAGACATATAATCTTCCAAGAGTGAATCAGAAAGACATAAAAAATCTGAACAGACTGATTATTAGTAATGAAATTAAAACATTAATCAGGAAACTTCCAACAAGCAGAAGTCCAGGACCAGATGGTTTCATAGGGGATGTCTACAAAATATTTAAAGGGGAATTAATATCTACCCATCTCAAATTATTCCAAAAATAGAAGAGGAAGAAACACTACCATGAGGTTAGCATTACCCTGACACCAAAAATAGGAAAAGATACTACAAAAATTACAGTCCAATATTGCTGATGCACTTAAGATGCAGAAATCCTCAACAAAATTTTAGCAAATGAAATTCAACAATACATTGAAAGGATCATACAGCCTGATTAATTGGGACTTATTCCAGGGATGCAGGGATAGCTCAATATCCACATGTCAATCAATGGGATACACTACATTAACAAAATCAAGGATAAAAACCACACAATCATAACAATAAATGCAGAAAAAAACAGCTGACAAAACTCAATATATGTTTATGATAAAAACTCTCAACAAAGTGAGTACAGAGGGAATGTACCTCAACATAATAAAGGCCATATATGACAAACCCACAGATAACATCATACTCATTGGAGAATAGCTGAAAGCTTTTCCTCCAAGATCAGGAACAAGACAAGGATGCCCACTCTTCCCACTTTTATTCAACATAGTATTGGTGGTACCAGCCACAGCAATCAGACAAGAAAAGAAATAGAAGGCATCCAAATTTCAAGGGAAGAAGAAAAACTATCACTATTTGCAGATGACATGATAATATATATAGAAAGCCCTAAAGACTTCACCAAAAAACTATTAGAACTAATATATGAATTCAGTAAAGTTGCATGATACAAGAAGAATATACAGAATTCTGTTCCTTTTCTATACACTATTAATAAACTATGAGAAAAAGAAATTAAGAAAACAATCCCATTTACAATTGCATCAAAAAAACCTGAAATGCCTAGGAATAAATCTAACCAAGCAGGTGAAACCTATACACTAAAAACTATGAAATACTGATGGAAGAAATTGAAGATGACACAAATAAATGGAACATGAATTGGAAGAGTTAATATAGTTAAAATGTCCTGAATTGGAAGAGTTAATATAGTTAAAATGTCCATACTACACAAAGCAGTCTACAGATTCCATACAATTCCTATTAAAATACCTATGACATTTTCACAAAACTAGAACAAACAATCCTAAAAGTTGTATCAAATCACAAAATACCCCCAGATAGTCAAAGCAATCTTGAGCAAGAAGAATAGAGCTAGAGGAATCACACTCCTTGATTTCAAACTAGTCTAAAGCTATAGAATCAAAACTGTATGGTACTGGCACAGAAACAGACACATAGGTCAATGGAATAGAATAGAGAGCCCAGAAATAAACCCATGCTTAATTAATGTATGAGAAAGAAATCAAGAATATACAATGGGGAAAAGGCAGTCTCCACAATAATTCATGTTGGGAAAACTGGACAGCTACATGTAGAAGAATGAAACTAGACAATACTCTTACACCATATACAAAATAAACTCAAGTGGATTAAATACTTAATGTAAGACTTGAAACTATAAAACTCCTAGAATAAAACATAGGCTGTATGCTTTTGAACATCAGTCTTTATAACATTTTTTTGGACCTGTCTCCTCAGGCAAGGGCAACAAAAACAAAAACAAACAAATGGGCCCTAATGAAACTAAAATGCTTTTGCACAGTGAAGGAAACCATCAGCAAAATGCAAGACAACCTACTGAATGGGAGAAGATATTTACAAATAATATATCTGATAAGGGCTCAATATCCAAAATATAAGAACTCATACAACTCATTATCAAAAAAAATCTGATTCACAAATGGGCAGAGGATCAAAATAGACATTTTTCTAAAGAAGACATACAGATGGCCAACAGACACATGAAAGGATGCTCAACATCACTAATCATCAGGGAAATGCAAATCAAAACCAGTAATGAGATTTCACCTTACACCTGGTAGAATGACTATCATCAAAAAGACAAGAAATAACAGATGTAGGAAAAGATATAGAGAAAAGGTCTTGTACTGTTGGTCAATTGATACAGCCACTATGGATAACAGTGTGGTGATCCCTCAACAAATGAAAAATAGAACTACCATACAATCCAGCAATTCAAATTCTGGGTATTTATGCAAAGAAAAGGAAAACACTAATTCAAAAAGATACATGCACCCCAGTGTTAACTGCAGCACTATTTACAACAGCCAAGGAATGAAAACAACTTGTGTCTATTGACAGATTAATGGGTAAAGATGTGGTATATACACACAATGAAATATTACTCAGCCATAAAAAAGAATGAAATCTTGACATTTGTAACAACACAGATGGACCTACAAGGTATTATGCAACATGCAATAAGTAAGACAGAGAAAAAGAAATAGCATTTGATCTCACTTATATGTGGAATCTAAAAAAACAAAACAAATGAACAAACAAAACAGTAACAGACTCATAGATACAGAGAACAAAATGGTGGTTAGCAGAGGGGAAAGGGGTGGGGATATCAGCAAACCAGGTGAAGGGGATTAAGAGGTCAAACCCCAGTTATAATAAATAAGTCATGGGGCTGTTATGAATAGCATAGAAAATGAGTTAATAATATTGTAAGAACCTTGTATGGTGACAGATGGTAACTAGACTTATGGTGATCATTTCCTAATGCATAAAAATATTGAATCACTATGTTGTACACTTGAAATTAATATTGTAAGTTAAATATACTTCCATTAAAAAAAGAAACTAAAGTATGATTTTACTTCCTCATTTTTTGTTTCATTGTAGATTCAAAAGCCAGCAAAAATACATAACGCAGAAGAGAGGAAATAAAAAATTATTATGCAAAGAAGTATATAGTAACATTAATCATTAAGCCATATTATTGTAAAATTCATCAGTGTGTATACATTTAGACTTAACAGAAATGGTTAATGTCAGGTTAAGTGCTATCACTTAATAGTTATTAAGCGATACTGGGAAATAGTATTACTGTGATTAAAAGGATCATAAAACAAACTGTAATTATGAAATTTAACTTGGCAAATTAGATAAAACTATATTGCTGGAAATAGTAACTCTTACTACTATTTTGTATGAAAAACATGAATTGCCAGAGTTATTGATGTATTTTAGAAAATATAAATCTTTCTAGGGCTAGGAACATAAAACAACCCAAAGCACACTGGAAAATTATATTTTGGGAAGTTAAATTTCACTCATATAACAAAAGCCTTTGAAAGTTAATGTGAAGAAGTTTTTACTTCCTTTTGAAGGCAATAAGGAAACAGAATCATTTCAAAGAATATCTGAAATACTCACTTAAAAAAATGAAAAATAATTTCTGCATGTGGGTGATTAATACACTGAACCCGTAAGGAAAATGGGAAGTTATGTCCTCTAAAAGAATAGTAATCTCAATCTGACTTAGGTGAAGTTAAAAAATTCAGGGTAACTGAATACTAATAGTAAATAGTGTATGCATTTCTGCCACACGTGCCATTTATTAATTCATCAAATACTTGAGTAGTTACTTTGTTCCAGAAAATGTACTATGTGTTGGAGAGACAGTGAGGAGACAGCATTCCCCTGCTCCAAATATGCTTACAGAAAAGGGGAAAAATAATATCTTGAATGTCACTGTATTGACATCGGGAAATGTTCAGTAAAGTAGCTATGAATAAGTACTATACTTGAGTAGCTTTCTTGTGTGATTAATTACAATAACTAATTTGGCCAAAGATATAGAATTTTCCACGAATCATAGAGGCTATTTGCGATGTAGGCTTTTCCTAGAAATGCAAAGGACTTGGAAACTCTAGTTACCATATATCCTGTAATAGGGAAGTATTTGTACATCCTAGGAAATAAAATGCTAACTCTCCAATGGTGCAGGAGGAGGGAAAACATCCCTCAAATAATAATGATAACAGCAATAACCAATATTAATACTCAATCATTAAGGATGCTATAAAATGGTGGTCCTCAAACTATTTGCTCTTGGTAACTCTTTACAATCTTGGAAAATATTGAGAGTCTAAAGAATATTATTTATATGTTAGATCTATTAAAATCTACAATACTAAAAATTAAATTAAAAATATTAATTCAATTAAAATAACAATAATAAATCCACTGCATAAATAGCATACTCTATTAAAAATAATTACACTTTCCAAAAACAATAGTGAAAGAGTGACATTGTTTTACATTTCAGCAAGTTTCCTTAATAACTGGTGTAATGAATAAATGGCATAGAGATTCATGTATTCTTGCATTCAGTCTGTAAGCAATATCACTAGTCCTGAAGCCTTCTGAAAAACCCACTGTACACTCATGAGGGAATGCGAGTGAACAAAGAATTATCGTGACAGTAGTTTCAACATCTGATGTCCCTGGAAGGTTCTTGGGAGTTCAAGTTGAGAGCCTTCTATAATAATATCATGAAAGGGAACATGAAGCTCAATAGATTGGTTAACTGTTTTGTAGCCTAGATAGAGACAGAAAAGATGACTATATTTAGAAGTAGTCAATGCCATTTGATATCTTGGACAACTCATGCTACTTGTCACTATAGTCTCAGAATTCTATGCTTAATATTGACATCTTTCCTCTGTGGTCTGAAGTGAGGGCATGATTCACTATCTCATCCAGGAATTCTCTTCAAGAACCTTCCCTACATTGATGGACATGGTTAAATATCAGTTTGATTACCACACTGTAGCCTATTTTTTTCTTATAGAGATAATTAAGATTATAATGGCAGGATTTTAGGCTTGGCAAAATGACTAGCTGAACTATAACCCACCCCAAGTTTTTTACAGCTCTGGATATATAGTGAGTAAAGATTTTGTAAAAAGTATCCTCTAAAGTATCCTCCCCCAAAACATTATCTTATTAAAACTGAAATTAATTATTCTTGAAACTCTTGCCTCTCATTTTCATTGAATTATTAGTGAAAATTATGCAAACACAGTATATAATATAGTTATCTACCATTCAGTTATCTTTCAACCATGCTAATTAATGATTACCTTAATAGAGTGGATATTGTTTCAGTATTATATATTTTTATATTTGTATATGCCTACTAATGTAAGTTAACTTTGTTAAGTATACTGTTTAAGTAAAAAAGATCAATCTGTTGATGAAGAAATAAATCAAGGATAAAGCAGGATTTGGTACTGTACCGATTGTAATTAAAATATTTAGCTGACCAAATAGTACTGCTGTTTACATTTCGATAAAAGTATTTTGCAATCACGTTAATCAGAAGGATGTCTGACACCTCAGGACTGGCAGAAGTTGAATATTTGAGACAAATTGTTCTTAGAAACAATAATATGAATAAAAACTTCTTACTGATATATGAGGACAATTAAGCCTATTTTAAATAATTTCATTAATAATATAAAATGACTTCTGTTCATTCCTTTCCTACGATATCATTAAATATTATTGAGTTAGGTCCTGACATTTCATTCAGAATTATGTTTCTGGCATTTAAGTATTCAGCTCTAAATGTTAAGGATGTCAATTATATAAGCATCCATCTTTTTCACTGTCGTTTCCCATCAAACATTAATGGTAGAAGCCTTAATTCATTTCAACTAGTCTCAAATATCTGCCCTGAAGAAGGCTGATACTCTACAAGTGCTCTGACAACCTCTGCTAAGTAATTACCCTTAAAAATATCTCAGTAAATTCAACTCACTCCCAGAGGCATTTTAAATTATATGTCGTTAAAATGCAATGCTTTCTCAAATAACAAGGTCATGCCAAAAGGCAAAACTATACTCTATTTTTATCTGAGACATATCCACTCCAATAAAAATGTTACAACTTACACTTCAAACCCGGGAAAATGGGTTGTGCTTATCTGAGAGACGTAGTAATCAAGGCAAATTGTTATATACACCAACAATAAATCAGTACCATGGTCGCATTCTGTGTGATAAAATGGTCTATTTGTGGGAAGAGTAGGATACTACATGTTTTGATAAAATTTGGGACAAAAATGTACTCACAAAATTGCACGTTAAGCTGTCTCTAGCTAGCATTCCCTCCTGACACTTCAAGTCTCCTTCTTCTTCTGGATAGATATTTTCTAAGTTTGAAAACTTGAAGTTACATGAAATTTCAACTCCATGTTTAAATGAATACATAAATGAAGGAAGCCTTGCAAGGCAAACTGACTGTTATATTTTTTTGCCCCTCTTAGTACAAGAACAAGTACATAAAAATTTAGAAAAAAATATAAAATCCAAAAAGAGTTATGAAGAAAAGTAACCTAATTCCATTCTTACTCTACAGAACAGAAACAATTTTCTAAATAAAACTATTTTAATAATCTGGGAATAATTATGGACTAAATATGTTTTCTAAATTATGACAGTCAGGATACTGACTAAATAGAGTCGATTTTATTATCTCCCTCAGTTCAATCCACTAGGAAAACTAAATGATATCATGTCTATGGAAGTTGTAACTTATAAGATGACTGAAACATACTAAGCTTAATGTTTATTTCCATAAGAATTTGATTCTGAATTTTAAAAAGAAAAATATATAATATGTAAAATAAGACATTCATTTTCTGATCTATTGTAAACATGAAAATAGTGTACACAAATGATGGTTTTAATCTAAATGAATTTTTAAATGTTTATCTACTATCAAGTCTTACTTGAGTAAACCACTTCTCATCTCTTCAGCAAATAAATATTCTTAATAAATTTGAAATAAAGTAATAGCCATCTCACACAAACTCATCCAGAGAAAAGAAAAAGGTGGAATTCCACTTCTGAAGACATTTGAGCAAAATGAACTAGACAGCAAAACATAAAAGGGACATCAAAAGAAAGGAAAATTAGAAATCAATCTTGCTCATGGGCCTAGATGAAAAGTCTTAAAATATTATACATCAATACAGAAAAACATAAAACACCAATCAAATGAAGATTATTATAGAAGTTGAAGTTTTTTGGGTTTTTTCCCCTAATCTGTTTCATCACATAATAAGAAATGAAAGAAAAATCATATGCTCATTTTTAGACATGCTGGAGAGCATTTTATAAAATAAAATACCAAGTCATAATAATATTAAAAAGTAGGATAAAAAAACTTTTACATATATGTTTAGAATATTAACAACAAGCTTAGAGAAGACATCCTACCCTTAATGAATTAATTATTGAAAGGTTTCTTTACCTAAAATTAGGAACGGGATAAAGGCCACTATAACCACTTCTATTTGGCATTACACAGGAGACCACAAAAAAACAGGAAGAAAATTACAAGAAGGGAGTTGGGGGGTGGGCAAAATAGATGAAGGGGATCAAGTGTATGGTGATGGATGGTAAGTAGACTTTTGGTGATAATCACTTTGTAATGAACACAGATGTTGAATCATAATGTTGTGCCCCTAAAACATTGTAATGTTATATACCAATTTTACCTCAATAAAAAAAAAGAAAGAATAGGCATCAGTATTCAGAAAGAGGAAATAATTCTATTACTAGTCACAGATAACATGACTATATATGAAGAAAATCTAAAATTATCTAGAGAAAACAGTAACAATAAGTGAATCTATCAAGATCACAGATACAAATCAATATAAATAACTGTAATTTCTATATACCATCAATGAACAATTGAAAAATAAAATTAATACATGCTTTACAGGAACACTAAAAAAAAAAACGCATCAAATTCTTAGGAATACATATAACAAAAGATGTACAAAACCTCCATAATGTAAAACATAAAACATTTCTTAAGAAAATGGAAAAATGTTCTAAATAAATGTATAAACATGTAATTTTAATGGACTGGAAAACTAAACATTGTAAGGAAAGGTTTATGAATGTTGGCACCAATGATATTTTGGTTTGAATATTTTGATGTTGTTGGATGTGGGCTGCCTTGTACACTGTAGATATTAAGCAGCATTCTTGGCCTCAATCTCATTAGATGCAGTAGCATCCCCCAGTTGTGACAACCAAAGATGTCTCTAGACATTGAAAAATATAACTTTGTGGTCAAAATCTCTTCCATATTGGAACTATTATTGTAAAGGTTTTCATTTCCTTAGATTGATGTATAGATTCAATGCAATCCCAGTCAAGATCATGTATGTATTCATGTGTGTTTGTAAATTCATAATCTGATCATAAACTCTGTATGGCAAGACAAAGGGCCAAGAATAGCCAAGGCAAGACTGAGAGAAAACAAGTTTGCACTACCAAATATCAATACATGTTATAAAGTTATAACAATTAAAGTAGTATTACTTTGTCAAAAGGCAGATCAATCAAAGGACTAGCATTTACTGTCCAGATAACCCCACGTATATGGTCATCTGACTTGTGATAAAGATGACACTAACTCTGAAATTGAAAAAGAATGATCTTCCTGAAATAATGGTTTTGGACAAGTGAATGCCCATAAGAAAAAAAAAAATGAGTGGCAGTAACAAAATCACTTTCAGATATACTGTATATCTAAACATGGAAGGCAAATCAATTAAAATCACTGAATAAAATATAGGAGACTATTTTTATGTCCTTGGTTAGGCAAATATTTCTTAAAAAGGACATGGAGGTGGAGAACAATAAATTTGGTTATATTAAGAAACTGTGTTCACCAAAAGACACAATTAAGAGAGTAAAAAGACCAAACAAAGAGTGCATGGGTGTATTTTCAATATCTACATCCAACAAAAATTCATATCTAGAATACAAAAGCAAATGAGAGACAACTCAACAGGAAACAAAAATAGGCACCTCAGAAATTACCCAATAAACGTGAAACAGTACTCAACTTAGTCATCAGGAAAACAGAAGTTAAAATCAAAATGCAATACTTTTACACACCATGAGAATGGCTAAAAAAAATTTTAAAGACAAAAAATTCAAGTGTTGGTTATAATGTGGAACAAAGGAATACTTATGCACATTTGGTGAAAGTGTAATTTTTATAACTAATCTGGAACACTTCTTGGCAAGGTCTATTGAGCTTAATATATGAAAATTATTTAACCAGCAATTGAATTCCTTGTTATAATCCAAGAGACCTTTTTATAGATGTTTGCCATGATATAGGAACAAAAAATATCAATAGCTACTCTTATTGTAGGAAGCACAAAAGGGAAACAACTCAAATGTTTATCAATGGAAAAATACATGTAGTATATTTTATATAATGAATCTTTACATGACAATGAAAATGAACAATTATATACACATGTAACAAGGTAGATGAAACTCATAATATGAAAAAATGGAAACTAGATAAAGTAAAAGCTGTACATACTTTCTTTGATATAAAATTCAAAACTCAAGCAAAATCTTTGTGTTAAAAGTCAGCATAGTGGATACTCTCTTGGAACAAGTGGTGACTGGAAGGGGTACTTGGAGTACTTCTGGGATGCTGTAAATTGTAGTTCTTAATTTGAGTGCTGTGCAAGTAATTAATCTGTGCTCTTGTGATTTGTGCACTTCTTTACGAAGTACCTCTAAAGCCAGCTTATAAAATGTGAAATACAGATTAGGAAAGAAAAAATTAATAAATTAATGTACACGTTTAAATTGAGAAAAGTGATAGAAATGGATCTAGTAAGAAATAAATTTATCTTACTTTGTAAGCGTTTGAAGGTAGAATTGAACAGCTGGACAGCAAGGACTATGAAACTGTTGCATTAGGTCACTTGCCAGCTCATGTCCTCAATCTATGGTGGTTCCTATATTCCAATGTTACATGCATTTTCAGCCCTTCACCTGGCTCATCCAGGAATAGCAAATATTCCCTTGAGAAAAACAGCCTCAAACACTGGCTTTCATTTCTGGATTCTGTCTTCTTTTGAATCTTGGCCCAGTGATAATTAATAGTTACGTCTATATAATGTCTTCAATATGTGTGTGCTTGCATGTGCACACACTGTGACACACACACACAAGGCATCGTTTGACATTTTATAACACTTCCATCAAACCAACATATGTTAGACAAAGACTATTTTAAAGGGAAATGTGTCAAATATGTCAATATATAACATACATGGTAAGTAAACCTATGTGAAAGAATGAAAAAACATTTCTCTGAAGTAAAAAACAGGTAGAATTCAGGTAAAATATTATGGAGACATGAGTTATAATAATTTACTGACAAATGAACCAAGTATACTATAAAAGGAAGAAATTTACTTGTTCAGGTGTGTTGGATCTCTGGCACAACGATGCCATTTGTAAATTTAGAAGTACAGAAAGTTGAATAAAGTATTATATTTACTTTAAATTGACTAATGTATAAATAACTTTTGAAAAGTATAAATTTTTAACTCTTTCATCCACATAATTCTGGGGATACCTTCATGGTAAAAATTCAAACAGCTATGTCCATATTTATCCTTTGTTTTAGCATAACATTTTTAATCAATTGCCTTAGCTTGGCCAACCAGACACACATACACATACACAGACACACAACTCTTATATGTTAATCTTCACTGACTTCATCTTCATGAAGGAGGGCAAGAGCTCATGAAACTAAAATTACGTTAAATCCACACACTAATAATTTTAATTCCACATAAATTTTAAATCATCTACTGATATCATTATTGGCAAAAGAATGCAAGTAATGCATAACTACTGTAAGAGCCAGTTACAAATACATACTTATTTACATATACATGTATATATAGGCATATATAAAAGTATATTAAACTAATACGTATATATGTAAATGCACAAATATGAATATATTTTCAAATTTGTACCACACATTAAAATACTGTGTGATAAGCTTTTTCAGTACTCTAAATTTTGACTGGTTTGACCTATCTTTTGAAATTCTGCTCAAAAGAGTATAACCAAGAAAAACAGAATGATCAATAAATCAATATACAGCCCATAACACGTCATTATTGACAGTATTATCATCTTTCACAAAATACATGTATTAAAATTCACATGCTATATTTTTTACTTGAAAAACTAAACATGGATCTTCTGCCATGGGAATCAATATGATTTTTATCTATGTATGTTTTCAGGATTTTCCTTTCCTTATATAAAGCCAAATACCTTAAAATCTGTAGTTAAAATACAACTGAAACAGGCATAAATAATTGTCATATACTCTTCTTTGTTGCCATTTAATCCTTAGGATTAAATAATTAATTGATGAAAGTATGCTTACTGAAAAAGCACTAAGTATGTACTTTGTACAGGCATTTAAATCACTCTGACTTCTCATTAATCAACTTTTGGAAGCAAAATGATTTATGCAGAATGTTTTGAATTATAATAATGCAGACCTAGGAAATCCAGATAATGATATGTCTCCTAATGATAACACTACTTCAACTACCCAAGGCAATGTGTTCCCCCTTCAGCTGCAAGTGGGCTTACACAGTTAAGGCATCATCTTAATAATTTTAATATAACATCTGAATAATGTCATAAAATGGTGGTGCTAGGAGTGAGTCTCTCCCGAAGTTAATTTTGGCCTAATAGACTTGACCCATGATTATACATGGACTGAATTTGTCATATCTCATTTTAATAAACAATATTCTAGAAAAATAATATACTATATTTTAGAATAGATGCCAAAGTCTTTAAAGGCATACCAATCCAATCCATTAAAAAGTGTAGTGATTTTTGAGAAAACTTCTTACATTTTAAATAATTACAATTATTTCATCCTTAATAACTTTTCTTACCTATCTACTCCATAACCATCCTTAACTTTAATTGTATTTAATACTTCTTAAAATAGCTCCTTCAAAACCAACAATGAATTATTTTATAGAATTTAATAATAGTTTGAACACTCAATACTTATGACATAGATTTTAGAATCAGAAAGACTTGGTTTCAAATGCTTTCTTATAAACCATGTACTATTCAAGGTAAGGGTGGTAATTTCATGTCTTTGAGCTTTATGTTCTTCATCTTAAAAATGGGAATAATAATAAAATCCAATTAACATGGTTGCTAAATGAATTTGTTGAGAAACAGCTTGGTGGTTGGCAGAGAAACAGCATTCAAAAAATGATTTATTACCTTTATTAAGGATGATTATTAGCAGTACACTCAAAAGCTAGAAGGATTATTCTGGAGAGAATACTCTTTTAAACAAAACTGTTTCCTAGTCTAATGATTTGGCTGGATTTTCAGAAAGTGTACTAAAATTCTTATATATAAAACTCTGAGCAATCTTTTATCATTCAGTTTTCAAATGTGAACTAACATTGTGTTAGCTACTAAATTTTAATAATTTTAAGGCAAAGTCACATGACAAAATTCATTCTTATTGCTTCTTCTGTAAATTAAATTACATTTTTATTATGGAAATGACAGTGTTAAAATATTTGAAAAATCTTCTTTTAGAAATATGCAAAAAAGACAACTGTTATATAATCCCCAAATGCCAAGTATTGCCATTCTGTTTTTTCGTTTTCTTCTCCTTTCTTTGCACATATTCACTTACAGATTTATACAAAGACATTAGAAATGGATTTTATGAGGTATTTGAAATAAAGATTGGAGACAGACTGAATTCCTCAAAGTCAGACAGAAGTTAATGACAACAAAAGGTGGGACACTGGGTGCTTTGTGGTATCACACATACAGCAACTAAGCAGTGCATACCTAGGAAGAAAAATTCATCTTTTTTAGTCATCATGCCATACTCAGAGTTGTGAATTAAACAAAATAATTGAGAAATAAGGAAGCCAGATAATACAGAAATGCAAGTGTCTTGGGATAACAAGAGGCTCAAAATCAAATGCATAGTGTTAGAAGGAAGGAGCAGCTGAAGAAAAACAAAAATAACTTCAAATATTCAATTCTACAGGACTTGGAAACAAAAAGGATGTAGGAAGAAAGAGTGAGAGAGTTTGAGTCGGAATGTTGTTTATACTACCTCAGTATAAATACCCGTATTAGAAAATTGCAGAAAGAATAATTTTTAGGTTTCTTTAAACATATTTTCGTATCATTAAATTAAAATTTTAGGGGTTATTTTTCTCCTCACTTCCATCTTGGTAATAACTACTGCAAAGATAGTCCAGTAAATTACCCTTCTGTATACTCTCTTCTCCCCAAGGTAATGATGATGATGATAACAAAAGTAAACAACACTTGAAGATATAAATCAAATACAACTTATATATTCCATACTTTGAGTTACCTCATCTCAAAAAAATATAGAAAGGGGAGGGCACTGGAGGTTGGGGAGCATGCTTCTCAGGGCCTGAGAATTTATCTAGATTCATATCCATAAATTTCATCAACATGTCAACAGCTACAGGTCCTTTAAAAATCATGTAATGTCTTTGACTCTTGTTTGTGTCCTCTACAAAATTAAATAATAAAAACTAAAGAATATTCCAGGGAAGCATTCAATAAGATAATGTAGATAACCATTTCTACAGTGAAATATATATATGTGTGTGCGTATGTATATACACACACATAAATATATATAACAATAAATACCTAAAATAATGAGGAGAATTTTGTAAGGTTCCTATTCATTGAATTATATAACATTCAGTTTGATAATGGTGTGTAATAACAGTCCATTATTTTTTGCTTAGTTATTTATCCACTTGTTCATCTCCTTGAGTTGAATATAAACCCCATGAGACACGGACCAATCTTGTTCACTATTTTATTTCCAGCGTCTGGGACAATGTCATGCATCAGTGGAGTATGGACAAATGAAAGAAGGATAGGAAAATGGACAAATGAAAGGATAGGAACATGGTTGTTAGATTAAAACAGCAAGATGATGGGAATCTGGATGACACTGTAGCACTGAGACTGAAAATAAGGTGAAAGACATTATTAATGTTTTGAAGTAAGATGATTAAATTTAAAAACTTGGTCATTGATTTGACCTACTTGGTAGTCAAGTAGAGGAATGAGACAAAAATAAATGGCTTCAGTGATGTGAAAAATAGTTGAAACATTGACAGAAAAAGGAAAGATTAAAGGTAAGCAAATTGGTATGATATAAAGATTTATTTTACATTGATTTCGGAGATAGTTAAAGGGAAAGTTATGTAAAAAATTATCAAAGAACTGAGATCAGGTCAAAATTAAGAACTGAAAGAAGGAAAATATGGGTGCCGAAAAATAATAAAATGGAAGAGTGGTAAGTATGGCTATAAAGGTAAGAAAAGACCTTACCATTTAAAATCCTGTAGGGTAGTTTAAGAATTTTGGAATATCTTCTACGAGCAACATGGAGTCCACAGGATTTTAAGCAAAGAAGTGAAAATAATAGTTTTGCAGTTTTTAAGAGATTACTCTCAGTGCAATGATAAAGACAAGAACTGATATGGGTAGACTGGTAAGTGAATATATTTTTTTGATATACACTGGGAATACTAGAAGAACAATCATAGCCAAGAGAGTGATTACAATTTCTCACTTTAAAAAAAAAATTAATTATTTGGCTGCGTTGGGTCTTCGTTGCTGTGCACGGGCTTTCTCTAGTTGCAGCCAGCGGGGGCTTCCCTTTGTTCGGGTGGGTGGGCTTCTCATTGCGGTGGCTTCTCTTTGTTGTGGAGCACAGGCTCTAGGCACGCAGGCTGCAGTAGTTGTGACTCGCGGGCTGTAGACTGCAGGCTCAGTCGTTGTGACACACGGGTTTAGTTGCTCCGCGGCATGTGGGATCTTCCCGGACCAGGGCTCGAACCCCTGTCCGCTGCACTGGCAGGCGGATTCTTACCCACTGTACCACCAGGGAAGTCCCTACGATTTCTCACTCTTCTAGGCACGTTTGTTTGAGGTGTTAATAAGACATGCCCGTTGAAGAATTCAGTTACGTAGTAGTCATGTAGGTTTGAAATTCAAAAGTGTGGCCTGGCTTGGAAATAAATATGTGTGGAAATTTCAGTAGACATTAAAATTAATTTCAATTAAAAATTCCAATTTTTTACTCCATTTCCTTCACCTTCATCAAAAAGGTGAAGGAAATGGAGTAAAATTTTATGTATATGTGGGTAGACAACCCAATGATTTTATATTTTAATTTTTAAAGGTAACTTCAGATACTGACAAATACAATATATTAATATCTTCATGAACAAAACAGAGTGATATTTTCAGTCTGGTTGGTGCCTCTGGTTTTCTTGAGATTTTTATATTATGAAAGATAGAAACCAGAGTTTTAACAATACTCATTTTTCAGAAAGCATTTAAAGATGTTACATACGAGCAAAAAAGTTTAAGATGTATGTCTCATCTTTAAAAAAATTGTTGCATTGTGCATAACTGGAGACTTTGTAGAGCAGTGACTTTGCACATTACTATTGCTCAGATTGTGACAACTTTTGAATATGAAGATAAATAACCACAACTGTGAGGATATTAATATGCATCAAATATTCCAACAATATACCTCGCTGAAACATGATTCATCTTAAATATACTGATGATGCTTAAAGCAGAAGCATTACTGAAATTAATCTTGTCCTATGGAAGAGTTCCATGAATGGTGCTGTGTTTATAATTTCAATTTCTGGATAACATATTGAAGCTTTAGCATTTGTAATTCCACATATTTTGCTAGGATACTTTATATTAATGATTCTATTTTTATAAAATTTTGTAGAATAAGGATTCATTTTAAAATGAAGGAAAGCATACTGCATTAAGAAATGGGATACTATCTTATACTAAATGATGACAATTTAATATGTTTTCTTTCTTGGTGGAGAAATTTTGGTAACTGGGGAAGCCACCTTGTAGACTTGGAGCTCCAAAAACCTGCAGTACCACAATGTCTCCCTTCACATTAAACTGCCTGATGAGAAATCCTTTCTTTCTATCCATTTATTTTTTGTAATAGTGAATTAATCATATTTTAAAATTATTCTATGTGCATAGTGAAAAAGAAAAGTTAAAGATCTGAAAACTGCAACAAAAAAGTCCAGTTTCCCAGAGCATAAACTATGAAAAGTTTCTTTTACAATTTATAGAAGCATATGTGCATTCATTCTTTCATTTTTAGAAAATCATGTTTATAAATATATATTACCCTGATACATGAATTACTGACTTTAAAATATGCTGGGTATCTTTATGCATCACTAAATATAAATCTATATTTCTGTCATTTTCATAGCTGTTCAATATTCTAATAAATAACAGAAGTTTAATTTGACATTAGTGAAGACAGTGTGGCAAATGTAGCTTAAATAAAATTGGAGAATTACACAACAGCCGGATTAAGAGGATTTTGAGGATTTACAAGACATTTTCACTGAACATACAAAACTCAATTTAGTTTCAACCCTATCATGTAATAATCCAGCACTCCACCAACATTACTTCCCCATTTCTTATCATCCTCTTTTGAATGGTCAGAGCTTACAAAAAGTTTCTTTCATTCACACTTGCAGACATCATTTTTATTTTATGCCAATTTGTGTATTGTGTTTGTGTGAATCTTAGGTTATTTTATTTATATTACTTATGTTAGCAGGTGCTAATTTATATGATTATATTTTTGTTGATTTTGAGAAAAAGGTATGAACCGTCAGAAAGAATTGGCATTTGTTTCCAAAACTAACAGACCACTTCATTAGAAACAAAGTTTCCCTTATACAAGTGAACTTTCTTTTCCTGCCAGTTGAGACAGGGACATTAATGTGTTTGAGAAGATATATGCCAGGGTTTCTGAGAAAAATAAAATGAATGTCAGAATACTTTGTCAACTCAAACCATCACACACAAAAAAAGCACTACTACTTCTACAAAATGTTATTTTTGAAATACATATAAAATAAAGCAGTACATTTACCAATGTACATCAGATTAAAAAGTGTAAGTCAATATTTAGCCAAACTCCTTAAACAGAATTTACTCTACATAACTCTTACCAGATTGACTGTCTTAATACTTGAAATGTTCTATTTAAAATAAATAAAATAATTAAAATAAATAACCACCTTGGAATATAATACATATGCTGAAATTTTTCTGACAAAAAATGCAATGTTTTCTTACTTTATCAAATTCAGTGATAATAAATTCCTGGCATTTGCCAAATTAGACTTTCTGAATTCTTGCAGAGAATGACAGTCTGCCCTCTCAAGCACAAGTGAGGTGAGACAATTAAGTTCCCATCTATTTCTTGCAATAGGTACGTTTTTTTTCCTGAAAAATGACAAATTATAGTTCAATATGCCCTCACTCTAAAGGTTCATTGCTCAAAGTTCAAGCTTGGTCTAACCTTTGGGAGTCAGTGATGAAATAGGCCTTCAGAATTTTTTGCAAGTTAAGTTAAATGAATAGTCTTAGAGCTGACAGGTTATTGAAACATGTTCAAAATTTAAAGACATTTCATAATCTCTGTTCTCTCTACTATGTCAGAGATAACTTAGTAGAGAAAAAAAGTTCTTTTTTACTGGAGAAAAATTGCACTACATAAGGTCAACATTTCTGTTAAAGGATAGGTGTATTCATTTTGACAAATATCTATAAGGTAATGATATAAGCAGATCTGCAGAACTAAAAGTCAGGTATTAAACAAATGACCATTATAACTTTTTGAGCCTCTATTTTCTCACCTGTAAGTCATTGTATTAGTTGATTTCTTATTTTCCTTCTACCTCTATATCATTCCTACAATTAAATCAAAACGTATAAAACACTGTCAAACAACCACCTTTTGAAAAGCAATTTGCATGCTTTTTTAAAAATTCGCAGATATTTTCTTGTCAGAGATTTTCCATGAAGAAATTATTAGTAAGTAGAGTCTTGAAATGTCTTAATTTTTTGTTTCCGCATTTATTATCAAACTTGAGTTTAGGGGCTTCCCTGGTGGCGCAGTGGTTAAGAGTCCGCCTGCCGATGCAGGGGACACGGGTTCGTGCCCCGGTCCGGGAAGATCCCACATGTCGCGGAGCGCCTGGGCCCATGAGCCACGGCCGCTGAGCCTGCGCGTCCGGAGCCTGTGCTCCGCAACGGGAGAGGCCACAACAGTGAGAGGCCCGTGTACCGCAAAAAAAAAAAAAAAAACAAAAAAAAAAAACAAAAAACAACAAACTTGAGTTTAAATCTGAAATAACTAAAACTAGAAAATTATTGAATATATTAGAGAGGGGTGGGGGAGAGGAAGAGGGGAGAACTATATTGATGGAGGGGATGAAAATCAGTAACCAACAAATGGAACAAGTATCAGTCACTGGACATTTCTCTCTCCAAGTGTATGCAGAAAACAATAAACAGTAGTTTCAATATTGTGAGTGAAAATGATGTGAAGGTAAAAGTACTCTCTCAACTGAATTATAATAAAATCGTATCGTGGTTTTCCTTGACTCTAATTGCTCTATTTGTAAAACCACTTTAATTCAGTGTTGTTTCAAAGCAATTCTTCCAAAAATCCAAGTGTGATTATGACACTTCTCAACTTAAAACCATTCAATGCCTTTTCATTTCTTTTAGAATAAAAAAAAATTCCGAAAAATTACTATGTCATTTATGACATATTACCTAGTTCTCTTTCCAAGTTTTGTTCCAACTAGTGTTAATTTTTTCTTTCATTTTGTCAAAAGAGCTTTCCTTTGGTCTTAGCTTCTAACCTATTAAAACTCAACAATAAACATAAACCCATTTAAAATATGGGCTAATGATATTAACAGATATCTTACCAAAGAAGATATACAGATGGCAAATAATCATATGAAAAGATGCTTCACATTATATGTCATCAGGGAAATGCAAATCAGAACAACAATGAGAAATCACTACAACCTATTACAAAGGCCAAACTCCAGAATACTGACAACACCAAATGCTAACACAGATATAGAGCAAAGTACACTCACACATTGCTGGTGGGAATACAAAATGATACAGCCCCTTTGGAACACAGTTTGGTGGTTTCTTACAAAATTAAACACACTCTTACCATACAACCCAGCAATCACATTCCTTGGTATTTAACCAAACGAGTTGAAAACATGTCCACACAAAAACCTGCACACAGATATTTCTGGCAGCTTTATTCATAACTGTCAAAACTTTGACGCAACCAAAATGTCTTTCAGTAAGTTAACAGATAAACTTCAGTACATCCAAACAATGGAACGTTATACAGTGCTAAAATGAAATGAACTATCAAACCAGGAAAAGACAAAGAGGAAACTTAAATGCATATTACTAAGTAAAAGAGAATAATCTGTAAAGGCTATATACTGTATGATTTCAACTATATGACATTCCAGAAAAGACCTAACTATGAAGTCAGTAAAAAGATCAGTGGTGTCCAGAGTTTAGAGGGGAAGAAGGAATGAATAGGCAGAGCACAGAGGATTGTTATGGTAGGAAGCTTTTCTATATGCCATTAAAATGCTGGATACATGTCATTATACATTTGTGCAAACTTAATATATGTGTAACATCAAGAAAAACCCTAATGTAAACTATGGACTCTGGGTAATAACAATGTGTCAATGTAGTTTCATTGATTGTAACAAATGTACCATTCTGGTGGGAGAATTTGATTAAGGGGGTACCTATGCCCTTGTGGGGGCAGAAGGTATTGGGAAATCTCCATATCTTTCTCTCAAATCTGCTGTGAACATAAAGCTGCTCTAAAAACTATCTAATATATCGTAGACCTTACATGTTATATATATATATATATATATAAAATGTATATATAAAATGTGTCTATATATAATGTGTGTGTTGTGTATATATATTATATATTTATATATACACAACACACTACCATACACCCACTAGAAAAGACATTTTTAAAAAGACAGAACACATACAAAGCAAGGATATGTTACTCTACCAGAACTCTCATATACTGATGAAGAGAGTAAATTGGTAAAACCATCTTGGGAGACTGTTTAGCACCGTCTGTTAAAGCTGAACATATACAAACCCTATAAATCAGAATTTCCATTCCTAGTATACAGCCTACAGAACAGGTACATATACCCTCAAATGACAGCAATATGAATGCTTGTATCAGCAAAATACAATGAAAAATATGGGTACCTAAACTGCAATATAATCACTTGCTGGACTATTGTAATGAAAATGAATGATATAGAGCAACATGCAACAATATGTATCTCACAAACATAAAGGTGAGTTAAAGCAGCAAGATAAAAAAGAGTGTACTTTATATGAGTCTACTTATGTAAAGTACAAAACAGTCAAAGTTAATATATTCCATAAGAAGTTGAAATACTGGTTCTCTTGGAGGAGGTGGCAGTCGTAACTTGAAGGATATGAGAAGGCTACTTGTGTACTGGCAATATCTCTTTCTTAATCTTATTCCTAGTTTCACACTGCTGTTCAGTCTGTGAAAAGTCACTGAGTTAGACACTTAGGTTCAGTTTTCTATAAAATTTTTAAAAGTCTTTTTTGAGAATTAAATACTAATATTAATAATATGACCTCCTTTATATATAATACATATAATTTATATATATATATTTATATATATTTATGACACTGACACACTGCCATATATATATATATTTAAATAACTATAAGGATATATCCAAATACTGTGGTTGCCCCTGAGATGTATTATATGACGCCTTCAATTTTTTTTCTTTTACTTGGATAATACGTGAATTTGATTGTAATGTAAAAAGAACTTTAAAATCTTAATATATTGCATTTTAACTGAATATGTTGATAGAAAGTTATAAAAAAAAGATAATATTTCATTCAAGGCTCATCATCTTACCTGCGACACCTGCAAACTGAATTTCTTAATACTTTCTCCCTATGCTGCTTCTCTCATAAATTCTCTCCAATAACTGCCGTTACTATTTTGCCCTTTCACATTAAAAATATGGCAAAATATAATGTAAATCTAAAACACTCAGAGTACCACCACCTAGTATAATATAACTTTCAACATGGTATATTGACTTTTGTTTGTGCTCTTAACACTCTAAAGTTGCAATTATAATCTACATGCCCATTAGATATCTTCTATTGTAAGTCTGTTCATGAAGTTCAAAAATTCATCTTAATGACTTCATATTATCTGAACTAGCAGATCTGCTGGAACATACTCAAACATTTCCCTGTATTGGTCATTTATGCCTGTTTACTTAGTTGCTTCTTCCTTCCTTCCTCTGTTCCTTTCTTCTTTCCTCCTCTTCTTCTGGCCTTCCTTTTAACCCTTTCTTTACTTTTTCCATTGTTCCTTTCTTTTTTTTCTTTTATAGGTATTAAATATCTAACTCTTGTTCTAAATACACATTTCTATAATGATTTATTTCATGAGAATAAAATGTTAGCAGTAATAGCTTAAGAGTAATCATATGCACATCTATAGATATAGATATATTGATGTATTTTGGCTTTTTTATTTCATTCCAGCTTTGTTTCTTAGATACCATTCTATAACACAATATCTCATACTCCTCTGATCTATTTCTTTTGTTTTTTTCCACTGCTGATAGAAAATTAATAGACAAATGATGTTCTTTACAATTTGAGCTTAATCAGTCTTCCAACTTATTATCATCATTATTATTACCATATCCTCTCCTCTCACCACCACCTTTAGAACATTATACTCCAGCCTCCACTCAAACTGTCCTTGACCAAGTTTTCGTAATACTCCATTCATTTTCAAGTTTCCTCATTTTTTTCTGAAAATACTCCCTCTTTCAGGAATAAGTTTCCTCTACTGGGTAGAATCCTCCCCATTCTCAAATATAGATTTAGTTTTGAATAATGTGAAATATTCCTATTTTCCATCAGCCAGAATAATTACCATCATCTTTCATGCTACTATATTTATATCACTCTATGATTAATTAACTTAAATGAAATTTAAAGGGTCCTTTTCACACTCTTTGGTACATAATAAATTCCCAGTGAAGATTAAATAACAGAAACAATATATCCTTACATTATTATTAAAATGACAAATACAATATTGTTATAAATTATAATATGGTATTTCCCTTCCACTAGATGTTGAGCTCATTTGGAAGCACAAATAATGCTTCCTGTATTATTACATATAAATATCTATATATTGATATATAAACACATAGTTACAGAAACACATATTTTTCAGATATTCTAGAATACAGGTGCTAAATTTTTATCACATCAAAATGAAATGCAAGAATTGACTCACTTCCCCTTTCCATTCTGTTGGAAACGTATTTATTCTAAGGGCTAAGTCTTAAGGAAAAATATCTCTGTAAAGTATTTCTTGAACAACATTATGATGGTACATCTCTTTTACTAATTATTAGCAATTTCAAATCAGAGAGCTTATCTATATTATCTCTGATGTCCTCATTCAAGCACAGAGCTCAGTTCATCTGAAGTTCTCAGTAAGTATAAACTGTCATATGAAACATAAAATAACAAATATTATGCATTTGAAAAAAACACTTTTCTTATGTTTTACCTCTCTTTATTATCAGACAATTTTAAAAGTATGCTGTACAGTGTGCATAAATATGCAAATATGCATATATATGTATGTGTATATTTATGTATGCTATATGTTTAATTTCAAATAGTTTGAAAATGTGTTAAGGAAGCCATCGGCTTATATAATTATCTCAGATATAGATTAAATTTAGAAATGTAAACAACATGAGTACCTACTTCATACTTTATAATTTATTTAAATGTTTCATACTGTCTAGTAATGAGAAAAGAGTTATCCTTCCTTGGATAATTTTTTTTTTTTAATGCTGCTCTCTTTGTGGGTTAAATACTCAGACCTATCTATTTTATACCCAACACACAGTTTTTCTAAATATGTATAATCTTGTCTAAGATTATAATTTATCCAAAGATTACACCCTAGATGTTTATTTTTTCCTATCAAGATTTGAAGAACAGCAAAACTTCGCTACTGATAGGTAATTTTAATAAATTATTTACCGAATCTATGATTTGCAAAGTAATTTTTCATATATAAATGATTAAGTTCCTAAGCATCCATTTATCAAATATATTCCAGTATCTATATATGGATTAATTTAGTTATAACTTAAATAAAGAATAACTCCCTGGTTAAGTGAGGATGTGGCTACTGAAAGACCAATGGTAGTAAAAACAATAACAATAGTGATAAAATAGTGATAACAACACTACCCATACTGATCAATTCAGAGTTAGAAACTATGGAATCTCATACTGACTATGCAACTGGCATGCTCCATTACCAATAGAAATTCCAGCATATTTCTTTCCAGACTAAGAAGACGATTCAAGAAGAATGAGTGAAAGGAAAGATACTTGTCTATACTTTTTTCTTTTAAAAAAAATTTTAATAATTTTTCGGTATAATTAAAGCTTTCCAAAATTTAGAAATAAGGAAAAAAAAGTGAAAACACTAAGTTGTACTTAACTGACATTAATTTATGTGTTGAAAGTGTTTGGCACAGGATTTCAAACATAAGTTAGACACACAAACACACATCAATCAACATACTAAATATAAGCAGGTGTTATTTTTGGAAGTATTTTGAACTGAAATTTTCAAAACAAGATTTCAATAATTAAATCCAACTAAACACAAATATATTCACTAAATAAATCATCAATAACAGAATACCTCTATGCTTAACAGACCCAGAGATCTACTTTCCTCATTAATATATGAGATGTGTAAGATTCTAACCTTCCAATTACCCCATTTAATTCTTGGCTTTGTAATAACTGAATTTTTGTGCCTCAGTTTAGAACAGAACATCAGTTTATACCTGAATACTTATAGTCTTGAATCTGAAAGATGTAGGGCAGGCTAGCAGGCTGTAAACTAAGGCAGGGTTTCTATGTTACACTTCTGAGACAGAATTCCTTCTACTCTGAAAAATGTGATTTTCCTCTTAACTCCTTTAACTGGATAAGGCCCACCCACATTAGGGAGGATAATCTCCTTTACTTAAAGTCACTGATTAAAAATGTTAGTCACATCTACAAAATACCTTCATGGCAACAATTAAACTAGTGTTTCAGCAAACAACTGGGCATGAAAGCCCAGCCCAGTTGACACATAAAATCAAGTGGCACAAGGCAAAGATTTTGTAAGTAGGAACCACCTGTGGATGAACTGTATGACATTCACTGTTGTATTTTCTTTAGCCTTCAGGCCTAGAGGCTTACCCAGAGATTATATAAATCACTGTGAACAGAAAACAGAACTGAAAGCTTCACAATTTTGGGGTTTTCTTCTGGAATTTCCTATCACTCTGTTTTCCAAATGGATTGGAAATGTGCTGAAAATATTAAAATATTTCTTTAAATCATACTAATCATCTTTAGATCATCAAGCCTCCTATTTTATATATATATATGTTTTGTCCTAGTTCTGTGAAAAATGCCATTGGTAGTTTGATAGGGATTGCATTGAATCTGTAGATTGCTTTGGGTAGTATAGTCATTTTCACAATGTTGATTCTTCCAATCCAAGAACATGGTATATCTATCTCTCCATCTGTTTGATTCACCTTTACTTTCTTTCACCCAATTCTTATAGTTTTCTGCATACAAGTCTTTTGTCTCCTTAGGTAGGTTTATTCCTAGGTATTTTATTCTTTTTGTTTCAGTGGCAAATGGGAGTGTTTCCTTAATTTCTCTTTCAGATATTTCATCATTGGTGTATAGGAATGCAAGAAATTTCTGTGCATTAATTTTGTATCCTGCTACTTTACCAAATTCATTGATTAGCTCTAGTAATTTTCTGGTAGCATCTTTAGGATTCTCTATGTATAGTTTCATGTCACTGCAAACAGTGAGTTTTACCTCTTCTTTTCCGATTTGGATTCACTTTATTTCTTCTTCTGATTCCTATGGCTAAAACTTCCAAAATTATGTTTAGTAATTGTGCTGAGTGGGCAACCATGTCTTGTTCCTGATCTTAGGGGAAATGGTTTCAGTTTTTCACCATTGAGAATGATGTTGGCTGTGGGTTTGTCATATATGGCCTTTATTATGTTGAGGTTAGTTCCCTCTATGCCTACTTTCTGGAGGGTTTTTATCATAAATAAAAGCGGATAAGGACATTTTTCAACAGCGATAGGCAGTAGGTGTCTGTCAGAGGCAACAGTCAAGCACAGTCCCAATGCCTGCTTCAAGACGTTGTTTGCAACGTAAAATGAATCAATGAATTCAACTAAACAGGTTATTTTCCTTCTTTGTTTTAAGTTGTTTTTCTATTGGCAGTGTGATTCTCCTCAAGCAGCTCTATAAAATAATAAGAGCTTTAAACAATTCAGGTCCAAAATTGTATTAGGATACACTGAACTTCTCTTCTTGCTTTTAAATAATGAAACTATTATGATAATCCCCAAAGTCTACTACTTGTATTTTTGCTCTATAGAAAGCCTGTCTGTTGCATACAAGTGCAAGTATTCTATCCTCCCATAAACCTTAGGAAACTATCCAAACTTGTGGTTAGATGTAGCATAATTTTCTTTCTTAAATTTGTGCCCTTTTAATGAGTAGCCTTTTATTCTACTTAATGGTGAAGGCCTAAACTAAATATCAACATTTCAATGGCTTGTCATGGTGTTTATTTGAAAGCCTCTTTCATGCAAATTATGTATAAACTAATTTGAATATGAACTTACTGTTAATTTTATAGCTAAAAAGTAATGTAATGGCCAGAGTTTTGCCAAGAGGAGTATTTTTAACGATTTTAAACCTGCAAACACTAACGTTGTGAGATAATTTTGAGTGAATGAATCTGTGAATTACACTGGAGGCTTTCTAGGCTTTTTCATATGGTCTTAGCTGTTGGAATGCTTTGAAGGCATCAATGTACTACCTAATGATACGCTTTTATTAATATAATTTAAAAACAAACAAAAAACAGAAATTCTATAGGAACTGATAAATTTCTAGTGTGGTGATATGGGATCCATTTTAATAGCTCTTAATCTTACATATCATTGTCAAATAGGAAATACATTTTAATTGCATTGAGTCACAATTATTTAATGTATTTCATTAATTTATTCACTAATGAATATTCATTTAACACATTTGTGCCAGACCCTCTTCTAGTCCCTAGGGATATAGCATTGAACAAAAGAAACATATCATCTCATGGAGCTTATATTGTAGTGGGAGAGATAACACAAAAAAAGTAAAATATGTGTAATGTTAGGTAGTGATAAGTGCTCTGGAGAAAACATGTGGAAAGTTTTAGGCTTAACGGGTGGGAAGTATTTATTGTTAAATATGGAGGATAGAGAAGTTTTTGGTGAAAAAAATGTCAATTTTGAGTAAAGACTGGATGGAGATGAGGGAGCATATTTTTAGATAAAGTATTCTAAGAGAGGCAAAAAGCCTAGGGAAGTAGAGTATCTGGTATGTCTAAGGAACAGCAAAGAGACCAAGATGGCTGAAGAAGAATAGTGGTGGTAGTCAAGTAACAAGAAATGAGGTCACAGAGGAAATAAGAAGGTGGTTAAGATTTGAACTATGGAGTTTGACTTTTCTCTAAGTGAAATGTGAAGAAGGCTTGCTGGGTTTAGTGCAAAAGAGTGACATATACTTTGACAGGATCACTAAAGTTGTGTTGAGGCTAGGATGAAGGTGAGCAATTCTGAAGTAGGAAGACCAGTTAGGAGGCCATTAGCACAATGCAGGTAAGAGATCATGGTGATACGGACTAGATCTATGCAGTGACAATAATAATAGTCAATTACAAATATATTTTAAAGGTAGAGCCAACCAAATTTGCTGCCAAATTGAATGGGAAGTGTTTACAAAGAAAGATGTCAAAAATACTCCAAGATTTTGGACTAAACCACTGGTACACATTAATTGCTAATAATAACAATAGCTAACTAAAACTGTGAAAGTAACATATTTCACATACGCAGGAAGGAGGTGGGATGAAAAGAGTTTAGTTCTGAACATATTAAGTTTAAGATGCTTGTTTGACATCTATATAATGATCTGAGTTAGATGGGGAACATTTTAAGTCTGAGATAATCAGACTTACATTTTATTTAACAGAATTAATCATTCTAGTTTGTTAAGAATAGAGAGAGTGGAAGGGAGCAGTCCAAGATAATGAAGTTGGAAATAAGAAATTGGCCGTTATCAACATAAATACCATACATAATGAACACAACATCCACGTTCCAACTAAACTACAAAGGTCAGAAACATACTGGTTACTCTTGGGATCTGAAAAAATAATGAAAAAGTAAATGTCTTGAACTAAAGACTTTTCAAGTTGAAGACTTTTTCTAAATCACCTCTGCAGGAAACAGGTAGCATTCAAAAAGACCAAGCCCAACTTTTACTTGTATTGTTCATAATCCTGGCTAGCATTTATAACAGTATGTTCACCAGCACACAAATGATGATTTCGAAGTTTATTCAGAATTATAGTATAAGGTACAAAAGATTAAAGTTATCTCAGTTTAGAAGTTAGGTTTGCCTAAGGAAGTTGAGTGTTTCATCCACTTGAATTCTCTAGTGAATTTTTAACGGGATAGAATAAAAATAAGTATCAAATTGTCTAGTGGAAATGCTTCAAATCTGATCTTGGAAGCTATTGATTTATGACTTGATTATCCTGGATAAAATAATATTTTCCAAAGATTATTCATCCATCAATAACACTAAACAATATACCAAATATGGGAATTTCTTAAGTCATCTTTAATCTCCACAAGTTTTTACTTTACTATATGTTTACACTGTTGGGTGAGTGACTTGTGCTGGTCTAGTAATAAATTGGGTCAAAAGATTTTTTTTTAAAGAGTGAATTTTATGGTATGCGAATAATATCTCAATAAAGTTATTTTTCAAAAGACCCAAGGACAGAAAATGAGGACTTTCAGTATCCCCTATCTCATGAATCAGGTCCCATACCCTCAATCCCACTTAGTACTGGCCAGTGAACCCAAAGGTCAGCCCTGAACAAGCCCCTTGTGGCTTTACCACCGTCTCCACTCCACCCAACATCAAAGAAGCAGTAGCTTAGGAAGACATGGAGATAATATTCCAGAGACTCTCTCCATCCAACAGCAGCTCATGTCTTAGCACTTAAAGAGTTATACCTCAGCCATGCAAACATCTCCCCCTACCCCAAACAACAGAAACCTCAAAGAAGCACTTTGGACACACTAGGGAGCCCAGCAAAGCCTCCTCTTGGGGGGGAAAAAATGTCCTTGGGGGCAGAGCAAGGCCTCTACCACTCCAGAGAGCTGTAACCAGAACAAACGGCCCCATGGTCCCAAGCCCAGCTCCAACCACAACACACCTGCCTGAGTCCATCTTTCAACAAGAGAAGGAATGGCAGGGCGCCCAACAGAGTAGCAACAGCTCCACCTGAGCTTCTTGGAAAAACAAGCGTAAAATAGTGCCCACCTTTAAAGGCAAGTTCAGATCCACCCCTAACCAGGGAGCCCTCAAACCTCCCAACACTCTCTCTTCTAATCCCACAGGCTTTCTGGTTCCTCATCATCCCCATTGCGGGGAGGGGAGAGAACAGCAGATTAAGGATCAAAAGGCCTAGGACACTAGTCTCAGCCCTCTGCTCAAGTGCCCAGACAACTAAGGAAGCCAACAGACCACCACCCAGCCTCCCTGACTTTAAACCCAGCCAGAGGATCACACAGATTCAAAACAACCTCTCAAAAAGAGGGGCTTTCGGGCTTCCCTGGTGGCGCAGTGGTTGAGAGTCCGCCTGCCGATGCAGGGGACATGGGTTCGTGCCCCAGTCCGGGAAGATCCCACATGCCGCGGAGCGGCTGGGCCCGTAAGCCATGGCCGCTGAGCCTGCGCGTCCGGAGCCTGTGCTCCGCAAGGGGAGGGGCCAGGCCGGGGCGGCCCCCGGCCCCCGAAAAAAAAAAAAAAAAAAAGAGGGGCTTTCGAGTGCTCCCATGTAGGCTTTGGAAGAACCCGGGACTCAGGGAGGACGGGCTGGCCCAGGTCACACTGCAGGGCTGGGCCGTCCCGGGCATCACGGAGGCCTGCGGAGGCCTGCTACTTCCACCGGTCGGAGAAGGGTGCACCCTCAACAAGCCCCCATTCAGCCACCCACTGCTCAGAATAACGAGACTGTGGCCAGAGAAGCCCAGCGCTGGCCTCGAGCCACACCTCCTGTCGGGCCTTACTAGCGTCTCCTCCGCTAAGGGCTGAGACTGGTTTGCTAGTGCCGGTAACCTGCAAGGGTACTTGCACGTGCGGGGTGGGGGTGGGGGTAGTTCACTAGGCGCTCCAACCCAGGGCCCCGTTGCACAGACGGTACACTGGGGCCAGGGACGACCGGCTCGGAACCCGGCGTCCAACCAGGGGCCCACTGGCCCCACAAAGAGACTCAGACACGGAGGACCACCACAAGAACTTACCGGGCACAGCGCAGTCACGGCTGGTCCAGAGACGCTCAAGGCGCTGGGAAGCCCAACAAAGCAGCCTTTATCTTTGCTGCGCGTTCAGTTTCCACGCCTCCAACCGCCGCCAATAGCAACGCGGTCGCTTCGCCGCGCCCCGCCCACCGCCAGTAAAGGAGACGCGGCGCCTTGGCTTTTTACTCCCCGACCGGAAAGAGAGACGTTTGGCCTGTTTCATAGTCTCCGTGCGCCCAGTCGCCACCAGGACGGACAGCCCATGGACGATGCCGCCAAAGTCTTCTGTCCACCGTCACTCATTCCCCTGAGAAATTCAGAAGACTTATGTATAGTTTTACTATTGCTCACTTAAAAACAGTTGATTTCAAAGTACATCCTGTTAAAGCCAAGAATACAGACCTGAAAAGAGTTTTTATATTTAGTGTGTTTAGAAATCATCCTGGCTAGATAGATCTCCCAGGCTGCTTAAATACTGATGTGCTCCCAGCCCTGCTAAACAAACTTAGGTGTCAGGCAACTAAAATGTTCTCTACTGGAGTGTGCAAGAATTAACACCCTTCTTGGCTCATGATGCTTGCTAGAAGTTTGGCAAAGGACTTACACTGGATTTCTTTAAAAGGAACCAACATAATATGCTTCAAATAAATAACGTTTATCCGTGTTATTGTGGCAAATAAATAACTGAGAGGCATGTAGGTGGGAAGGATCATGACCCTAATACGAGGAAGCTACACTAGCTATATAGTTGTATAACTGAGCTTTTGGTCTAGATCCATTTTCCACGCTTCCTGGGCACACTGTTATGCAACTCATCTTGTTCACATTTTGTAGCCGTTCCTCAGCTGAGTGAATTGGCACTGTTTTCCACTGCTTCACCTTCACTTTGAAGGATTGGAATCTCCTTAAATGGACTGTTACCTGACATAAATTCTAGGAAAAAAAGTAATTGTCAAAACCTAAAGCCCCACACATCTCCCTACTCTTGCCCATGAATCCACAGGTATCCATGTATTACAAAGTTTGAGTCTTAACACACAGAAAACTTTAATTATTAAATATTGCTCTCAAATTAAAAACACATGTATGTTAATCAGTTTCTAAGTACTTAATTGTTCCCAGCTCCCCACTCCTTTTCAGTGGAGGGGGCAATAAAGGAAGTGCACAGGTGGAACTGAGAGTATTCAAGAGCACCCAGTCATCAGATGTGAAAGGGAAACTGCTGTGATTAGTTGGGCAAATATATTAAATTAAATGGTAAAATTATTTTCTGTAAAAAATTATATTACATTAACTATAATATAATATTTAAATATGTATAAATATATACACTTGTATATTACAAAAGAATTTTTAAACTCTTACATTAACTGATTTTTCAAAGTGTTACACACGTTTAATAAAAATAAATTTGTCTACACCTGAAAATTTTAATACTTGATCACATTTCTATTACACTGGGCATGCATGGTATGTCAGTCTCAGTTTGGTCAGAAAAACTGACCACTACATGTGTTAGGGGAATAAAGGGAACATATGCAGGAATAAGAGATTAGGAGTATGTAAAAAGAACTTAGGGATGATCTGAAAGATCTCAGCTGAAGCGTATGAGAAACGGGCACTACTGAAAAGTCTGAGGAGAACAGCATGTCTTCCACTGTGAAAAAGGAGCAAATAGAGAGGTCTGTGAAGCCACCAGCACACTTTAAAACATGAAAGCACAAATTCATAATAGAGAAGTGCTAATCTGACACCTCTCGATGTCATGATGGACATCAGAAAGTCATGGAGAAGTCTTCAGGGCCATCTTGTCTGATCACAACAACCGCAAAAAAAAAAAAAAAGGTTTCCCATCCTGTCCACCTTCCAAATATCATGTGATCTCCTCTTATTGGCCAATTCTAACATAAAACACACAGGTAAAGAGATTCTGGGAAACCTATGCCAGGTTTCTCCTCCATGCTGGACAGAATTAGGTTGGGAAGATACTGAGCTGGCCAGATAACACAGCACAGTCCACCTCCTCACAAACTGGGGAGATACGTGTATCTCCTTATATATTTTATATGTAATAAGTATATACACATATAAAATATGTATACATATATAAGATATATATGATACAAGGGATTATACATATTATATTTGATATCTTAAGTAGACAGTAGCAACATACTTCCACCTAACATGATGTAACTATCTCATACCTCCAAAGTCATGCTTACCTCTCCCATAAAGGCAGACATACAATCCTATATGCCACGTTATTATTTGATATTTATTCCTCTTCTAGCTCATTTACAATCTCAATGAGCTATCCTGTTTAATACATATGGAATTAAATGGTGAAAAATATGGTTAATCATTACTGGAACTCTCATCCAAGAGTAGGAGAAGGAGAGAAAAGTAAAGAAAAAATAATTAGTTTCATATACTTCATATCTATTAACATGCACTTGCTGACATATATATGTGTGTGTGTATATATATGCACACATATATACATGCATACATACATAAAGCAAAGAATAAATTTGTGTGGCCATTTCTAGTGAATAATTTGGGGTAAAATGAGACATACCTATATCCACTGTTTGGTTTTCTGACCTGTGTATATTAACTGTGGAGAAATAATGTCATCTATTTGTTGCTGGTTTAGATACACTACTGCTTGGGACTAAAACTAAGCATTCAAAAAGTTATCCCGTTGTCCTTTCAGGCCATCTGCTCTCTTTAGCACATAGTAAGACCAATGAATTCTTTGACCTAGATACTATTCCTTGAATTATAATTAGTTACATTTAGCAACATGCTTCATTTTAGAAGCAATGATGTGTGGAATGCATTCTGTAAATATATAGATTAGTGTTACAGCAAAAGCACTGGGGGTAGAGGAGAAAAAGTCACAGTGCCTTTAAGATGTGACTTCTGAAATGGTAGAATAAGGATCTCAGCAGAACAACAATTTAAGTGCTGAATATTATAAAAGTGTTATCATTGAAAGTCTCTGAAATTGACCTAAGGGCATATAATAAATAAAGAAATGTGAACACGAAACTTGAAAATCTACTAAATCTTGGCAAGGATGGTGAAAGTCTGTGGCTTTTGAGATATGATCTGCTATCTTACCACACATCCCTCCCCCATCATTTGCATGTTATGGAAACTCTATCCCAGGCATATACAGCCACAAATACCGGACTCCCCTGTCCTCTAAGCTCCCATTCTGGGTCTACAGGTTCAGGCTATTGTTTCTTGCCCTTTGTGTTGCAGAGGCTCTGTTCCCAGAGGCATGGCTGAGGGAGCAGGTCTCCTTTCTCCCAGCCAAGTCCATATTTACAGGGCAGAAATCCTACTCCAGGCACAACAGACAGAAAATACTAGGACTCCATATTTTCCTTCCTCAGCTTGCTCCCCCATTAGGCAGAAGTTCAAAGGCCAGGTTTTGCTACTCCCCAAATACCAGTACCCACTCATAGAGCAAAGGTGTCACTCCAGATAAAGCAGGTTCCTGATCTCACCTCTGGTCCAGTGGTGTAGTGATTCTGCACAGTGGAAAAGCAGGCTGTAAGGATGAGACATTTCACGGCCTTTACCTGAGAAGATTGATTTTATTTGGACCAAAGATTGGAGAAAGCCATGGTTAAGGATGATGTCAAAAACTATGAAAGTCTTGGTGAAAAGCAATTCAGAGGCTCTATCAGCTCCATGACAGAAGCAAAATAGCAGAGCAATCAGAAATTTAATAAAGAGAACCACGGAAGAGACAACCAAGAAGAGCCTTTCTGTGATCACAGTAAACATTGGGGCTCAGAAAAGCTGTACACAATTGTTAGGCTGTACCCACTCAGGGACAGTTTGGTTGTCCACTCAGGGACAACCAAAGCAAAATGTGAGGCAAACTTGAAACCATTTTCAAGATATACACAAATTCATCAACAAGGGACTGACACTTCACTGTCCTAAAGGGCTGAAACGAGTTCTGATCAAACATTGAACAATAAGCTATTTTGATTCAGGGGTGACTCGAAGGATGCCAGACTTAAAAATAAAATTATGGTCATCCCTGGCTGTCTAAAAGATTATGTGCTTACTCAAGGATGTACGCTCTAAGGAGTTATTAGACAGGAAACTACAAGCTACAAGTCCATGGCTGAACTTGAGGGGGGAAGAAAATTCACAGACGCCCTGATCGGTGATAGCAGCCTCCAGCCACATGTACACCCAGTGATACAGAGTAAAATCAAATTAGCTAAAGGGACTTAAGCACAGAATTAAACCAATTAGTGGCTTATGCCAACCCAGGGACAAACCCTAGATAGACAGGCTAAAAGAGAAAAACAGGGGGAAAAATCTGAGAGGGGATATAAAAGGCTATACACTGCAGAGAAAATAGCCTTTGTAGAATTAGTTCAAGCAAGTTAACTCTAGTAAAAAAAATCATCTAAAATGTTTAGAGGTTTAAAAAATTGGAAACATACCATGTGCATGACTCAGCAAATAATATTTTTAAGATTGCAATATTCCCAAACTAGTCTACAGATCCAATCCCTATCAAAATCCAGCCTGGCTTTTTTTCCCCTACCCCAGATATTTACAGCTTGATCCTAAAATCTGTATGGAAATGAAAGTAATCTAGAATAGCCAAATCCATTTTGAAAAAAAGACAAAGTTGGAGGGCTTATACTTACTGAATTCAAAACTTACTATGAAGCTACAGTTATCCAGACTTTCTGATACTGGCTTAAGGATAGACATATAGACATAAAAATTAATGGAATAGAAATTAGAGTCCAGAAATAAACACATGTTTCTAGGGTCAACTGATTTTTTGACAAGAATGGCAAGACAATTAAATGGGGTAGATAATAGTCTTTTCAACAAATGGTGTTGACACTAGATAGCCACATGCAAAAAAATGAAGTTGAATCCCTATTTCACACCATTTACAATAATAAAATCAAAATGGATCAAAGATGTAAATGTAAGAGCTAAGAATAAAAATATTTAAAATAAATCAGTACAAATAAAGATGACTTGGAAATTGTCACTGGTTTGTTTTTCTTTTTTTTAAATTGAGCTATAGTTGATTTATAATGCTGTGTTAGTTTCTGGTGTGCAGCAAAGTGATTCAGTTATACATTTTTTTTTCATATTCTTTTCCATTATGGTTTATTACAGGATATTGAATATAGTTCCCTGTGCTACACAATAGGACCTTGTTCTTTATCCATTCTATATATAATAGTTTGCATCCACTAGTCCCACACTCCTAGTCCAATACTTCCCCCTCCCCTGGCAACCACAAATCTATTCTCTATGTCTGTGAGTCTGTTTCTGTTTTGTGCATAAGTTCATTTGTGCCATATTTTAGATTCCACATATTAGTGATATCATAGGGTATTTGTCTTTCTCTTTCTGGCTTACTTCACTTAGTATGATAATCTCTAGGACCATCCAAGTAGCTGCAAATGGCATTATTTCATTCTTTTCTATGGCTGAGTAATATTCCATTGTATACATGTACCACATCTTTTTATCCATTCATCTGTCAATGAACATTTAGGTTGTTTTCATGTCTTGGCTATTGTAAATAGTACTGCTATGAACATAGGGGTGCCATATATCTTTTCAAATTATAGTTTTGTTCAGATAAATGCCCAGGAGTGGGATTGCTGTATCATACGGCAACTCTATTTTTAGTTTTTTGACGAACCTCCATACTGTTCTCCCTAGTCGCTGCACCAATTTACATTCCCACCAACAGTGTAGGAGAGTTCCGTTTTCTCCTCACCATCTCCAGCATTTGTTATTTGTAGACTTTTTAATGATGGCCATTCTGACTGGTCTGAGGTGGTACATCATTGTAGTTTTGATTTGCATTTCTCTAATAATTAGCAATGTTGAACATCTTTTCATGTGGCACTGGTTTCTTTGTTATGATACCTAGAGCACAGCAAACAAAGAAAAAATATATAATTTTGACTTCATCAAGTTTTTGAGTAAAACACTTAAAAAGGATAATAGCAAGTGAAAAGACAAACCACAGGATGAAAGAAAATATTTTAAAATCATATATCTAATAAAGAAAACATTGTATCCAAAATATGTAGTGAACTTTTAACCCAATTTAAAAATGGTTAAAAGATTGGAATAGACATTTTTCCAAAGAGGATACAGAAATGGCCAACATGAAATGATGCTCAATGTGGTTAGTCATTAGAGGAATGCAAATCAAAATCACAGCAAAATTCCATTTCACATCCACTAGATGGCTATAGTAAAAAAGAAGGACAATAACAAGTGTTGATGAGGATGTTCAGAAGTTAGAACCATCAAACATTGCTGGTGGGAATGTGAAATATTCTAAAATAATATTGTGATTCTGGTTGCACAACCACGTGAATATACTAAAATCATTGAATGGTACACTTTAAATAGTTGAATTATAAGGTATGTTAATTACAACTCAAAAATGATGTTAAATATTAATTATAAAAAAGAAAAAAGGTAAGCATCTTCTAACAAAGGTAAAAATGTCATGATGGAAATGGTTCGATGTAACCAATTTGCTTTCATATGACTTTCTGTTTCCCTGTGGAATGGTGCCCTATCAGAAACTCATAGTTTCTGCTGTTAACAATGATCAGATTAGCCTTGTTGAATGCAAATGACTGTTGTTGAACTCATACACAACCTTCCTCCCTATTGTTTTCACATTGTAATGAGTCTACTAAACAAAGACAAGAGCATCTGGGGAAGAAGATTATTGGCTCCCACAAAGTAGGTTATCTTGATCACCTGATAATTAAGAGCCTTCTTTTTCCTATGATTTATTTTGATGTGCACTTTTTTGGGAAACAAACATCCCCAATTTGCCAAATTTAGGGGTCCATTCACATAATTCTTCCCCAGACTTCTTTGTCATCAAATCTCCAATCTTTCTCTTTCCAAGTCCTTGACCATTAGTCAAACTATTAAACATATTTGATGAGTTAATGTAGATTTATACTTCTGCTCAACTCTTTCTCAAAATAAAGTTAGCCACCAAACATGTAGTTTAAAGCTTTTCCTACTTAGAGGATTTCCTTGCAGTTATCCACTTTCAGGTGGTACAGCATGCTTATCAGCACCACCTGTAAACTAGATCCGATACCCTTTTCTTCTTCAATCAAGCAATCATAGGGAATGCTCTATGAAGTCTTATGGCTTGATATTCCATAAGCATCTGAGACACTTCCTTATGCAACCTAGCTATGCCTCCAGTACCTACTACCTTGTATACTCTTTTATTTACCATTTTGACTTTATGATGGAGTGCCACTAATGTACTCAAATTTATGGCTTGATGGCTCAGACACGGAGTCCAAGGTGGGCCGTTAGATTACTTGGTAGTTTGGAGGCCCATGATAAAGCACTCAGTCTCTACCTGGCACAATGTTATTGCAGAGTTTTTTTCTCCACAAAAAGAACAAATTTCTGCAACAGAGAGCTTATATTTGCTCAAAAATCCTTAGTGTATGCATAATACTTTACCTATGGGGCCTTCCTAAAGCATTCCTATTTGTCACAAGCACTTTGTCCCCCATCAAATCTGCTGTATCACATACCCTAGTGTCAGAGCACCTTGCCAGACAATCTGAATCTGTTGCAAAGTTTTCTCTCCTGCTGAACTCAAAACACATAGACATATGGGTTACACCATAAATGGGCTTGATGAAAGATGATGAAAAATAGTAAAATCTGCTGCTGAAACCCAGAGAAAATGTTTGAGAGAGGGAGTTATGTGAATCTGAGGTCTTTCTTCCCGTCATTCCTTCCTGGCAGGCTTGCCCTATTTGCTGTGTTATGTGTACTTTGGTCAAAAGGCACAACTTCTTTCAGGTGGCCAACTTTACCTACAAAACTCTTAACTCTCTCCCTCTCTCTCTAATATAAATATCCAGTCGGATAAGCCTTCCCTCATCCTTCATATTACTTCTTCAAAGCTGAGTGGTAACAGCCTCCTGCTATTATTCTCTCCAGGATTCCTCACTCGTCCCTGTGCTTTTCCTAAATATTCCCCTCACCTTGTGAATATCTTTGAAAGCAACCAAATTCAGTGTGCTTTCTCTCTCATAACAGAAACCTGAAAGATTCAACTGAATATTATCATTGCATTTCAGTAGTCTACAATGTTACTAATAAAAATACTATTTTAATTTTGTTTTAATTTGCACTTACTTGACTACTAGCCTTGTTGTTTTTCATTTTATTGATACTATAAGATTACTTTCTGAATTATTCTCTTGCTTTGATATATTTGTTTCAGAGGGAGTTTAAGACATATGGATAGGAGTAATTTAGATTATGGATATTAGTGCTTTTTTGTCATTTGTGTTTCAGATAACTTTTCCTCACATTTGTTTGCCTTTTCAGCTCAGGTATTTTACTTTTCGTGAATAAAAATGTTGATTATTATTTTCCCACTATTTGTTCAAGATTATTATTTGCTAATGCCTCTTGAGAATTAGATTTCAATTTTGTATATACATATCACTTATGACATAATTTTGACTACTTTGTCATTTTCAATTATGTATCAAAAAAAATCTTTTACTTGACCTCTGAAATACAGGTTGCATTTTTTTTTGTCTTAAGTTTTCTTTCTATTGATTTTTAACACTGAATTCAATTCTGCTACTAAAATTTTAGACTCTGCTGGCTTTTCTTATTATTGTTTGCTCTCATTTTTTTCAAGATTTTCTTTTGTCTTTTCAGTATGTTCTACATTATAATAAATTCTTATTTATAGGGACACAATTGACTATTATTTTACAGAGAGTAAAAAGCAGAGAACTTTCTATTGTTTTATTTGCTTTCTGATAGTAAGAAAAATTAAGAAAAAAACTTCCTTTAAAAGTCCTAAAATTAGTGTTCCTATTTTTAAAATGTTTTGACACAAAAATGGTCTCTAGCTTTTTTCTCTTTCTGCTAACTTATCTATGAAAAAAGAGAAATTTAGCCAGCCTCAGGGATGGCCCTTAGCCCCCTTCTGACCATGCCCTTTCTCTGAGAATTCTCCTCTCTTATCTAAAACTGGATCCCATATTTTTGTGCATCCCATAACAGGAATCCAGCAGGGGTTATTTTATTGTGGTTAGAAACTTGGACTATGTGGGAGCATCTCCTGCTCCATTACTTGTTCTCAGATTTTGAGAAGCACTTCTAATAACTCTTCATAGACCAGGGCAGCAGAACTACTATCCAGGGTGGATAGCTTCCAGGGATCTTTTAGTCTCATTTCTTGTTATAATGTGCAATCATACATTTTCTTTTAGCCACTGACATGGTAGAAATTAGCATTTGTATTTTCTGAATAGATGTTTCAAAAGAAGAGTTTAGGTTACTAGAAATTATTCTGGTGAGTCAGAAATCCATTCTTATGAACTAAGTGGCCTGGATTCAAGTAAACGTAGGCTTTGAATTTCTAAACCTAGGGTGAGAGGAATGAGATATGGAGTTTCTTCTTTTCCTTAACTTTGTTTTTCTCCTTGCTGATAATGGATGCAAAATATGTGTCTATCCTCTTTATTATTTTTCATATTCTAGTAACATTGTATTATGTATCCACTATTCCCATATTATAGAATAGCTCAGACTCCTTTTTCTATTGCTGTGGAAAAATTTTATTTGTTTTTGTTTTGGCAAGTTTTCAAGGATGTTTTCATGACAACAGTTACTAGATTGCAGAATCTTCAGACCTGAAGTCTGCCTAAGTTCCTGACAAGCTAACATTTGTGCTTGCGACAGGTATTCAAAATTTCAGCATTAAGTTCATCTCTCTGTTACCACAAAAGGTGTTGTACAGGATATCAGTAAAAAAAGCAGACAAAAGAAGACTTATCCAACAGTACTACAAACACTAGGAACCATATGCTCCCTAGAATAAATAGCACTAACTATCCCAAGAGCATTTTCATTTTTACAGAGTGAGCCTAATGTCATAGAGTGAATGCTAATTGTTACCTCCTACAATGGAAGGTAGGTATTTGCGGATTTTAACTTCCTACAATGTCCAATTTCTCTGCCTAAATGTAAGGCTGCCACTAAATTTTCTCATCTCATAGGAAACAATATCTTTTGACCATGATAATGAAAACTTTCTTGTACCTTTTGATAGTGCAGCAAGATGAACTGTCCAGAGAGCAGAGAACCTCAGACTGATGTGTCTTGGCTGTGCTTTTCCTTTGCTAGGTAACGGGGGAAATTAACTTTATCATTACATTTTACCATTTCCAAAATGAGAATTTCCACTTGTGAATTTGTTTTCCAAACTAAAGTAAATCATAGACAATACTGAAATATATTTTATATATCAAGATATAGTAGCAATTCAGTGGTAGAAAAAATGTTTGTGTCAATATTAAGTACAGTAGTCATAAAATTAAAATTAGCAATTATGTTAGACCTATCTATTGTCTCAAAACATAATCTTATAGATCTGCATTTTTACTGTAAACATTATAGGCTAAGATCTCTATTATGAAATGTAGTTTCTAACATAACCAAAAGCCTCTAAATAAAATTATATTATTTGGAGATTTTTTTAACATCACATATTTCCACTTATTTCTGAATCCCAAAGTGTTTAAAAGAAGTTGTGAAGAGTAGAATCTCTGTGGCAAATAATTTGAAAAACAATAATAGATATTAAACAAGAATAATGTTAATAGATATTAATATATATAATGTTAATAGATATTAAATATATATAATATATTTATATATGTTTATATATAAATATATATATATAATATATTTATATATCTATATATACTATATATATAGATATTAAATATATATAATGTTAATAGATATTAAACAAGAATAAACTTAGATTATTGTTTATGCCTTTACTAAATAAATACTTGATATGTATAAAAAATTTTTAAACTAGAATTCATGTTCTAAGTACTACTTATCCAAAAAAGTGAAAATTTCAACGACAAGGAGTAACAGATATATTTAGACAAGAATAAAAGAAGTCTCTTAGATGACAAAACAGAAAATATTTTCTCTAAGTAAAGATATTCGAAGGTGTTTTACTGAGCATAATTTCTTTACATAGTACATATGAGAAATTAGTTTCTAAAACAAAATAAAACACTAACAGGCAGATAACTCATTATGTTGCCGTCACAAATACAAATTATAATTACTGTTAATATGTCACATGGCACTAAAGAAAGAAGGTGGAATCAAACACATTCAAGGTTATTTTGATTTCCAGAAAGCTATTATATATGTAAGATAAATTCAAAATTTGATTTTCATTCCAGTAAAACTATTTTATAATTTGAATAACAAAGATATTCATTAATATTTTATACACAGAATATACATTAATACTTAATTATTTAGCCCAGGGATAAGCAAACTACAGCTAGTAGACTAAATCCAGAGCTCCACTGATTTTGTAAAGTTTTACGGGAACACAGGAACATCTACTCATTTAAGTACTGTTAATGGAAGCTGCTTTCCTGTTCCAGTGGCAGAGTAGAGTATATGTCAGACTGCAAGGCACATAAAGTCTAAAATATCTACTATATAGCCTTTTACAAAAAAAGTTTGCCAAAACCTGATTTAGGGTATTGTCTAGAGCATAGTAGAAATTCAAAATTATTTACTGTTGCCAAAAATATTTAATGAGGTAAAATATCTGTATGTAAAGGCTGAGATTCAGATTCAACAGAAAACTTTCATAAAATAATGTAGTATGGAAAAACATTTTTCAGAAAGGTAATATTACACTATACATAAACAGCAGTAGAAATGTGCAAAAATTTTGTTCTAATAATTATTCTTTTGAAAATCTATTGTGAAAAAACTTGAAATGTGTAAAAGTCACTAAGATGTTCATAACAATATTTTTATGTTTATAAAAATGTTTAAAAAATAAAATTTGTATTATATTTTATTCCCTGAATGGAATAGTATATAGTCACTATGAATTACACCTATTAATAATATGTAATAATACTTAAATGTATTCATCTAAACAGCTATTATATACAATTTAACATATTCAATGATCTTTATATAACTGAGAGTCTTATATAATTCAATAATTATAACTATAAAAACAAACACAATGGAATGATTATGGTACTTCTGTGGCTAGTGCTAGTGATTTTTTTCCTCTACTTTCCAAAAGTTCTGTTATATACTTAAGATTATTCTTAAAATGACCAAGACAGTTTTAATATTTTATATGTATTACATATATTTAAATATATTGACATTTTGGTTATATTACATTTAATATCACAGAATCTTGGTGTTAGAAATAAATTTAGATTAACCAGTCTAAACTTGATACTTTTTCTGGAAAGTTACTTGTAAAGGAATTTTTCATCCTCTCCTTCATTATTTCAGTGGCAAGAGCTTATAATCAAATACCAGTATCTTAAGCTAGAAAATAAATCTCCTTTCAATATAACTATCTACTTAAACCTTATGTTGCTTATTTTCCAAAGGGATGAGCTTCTACATTATGACATGAAAAGAGTTTATATATCCTCAAGTTTTTCAGTTTCCTGTCTATGACATCCATGTATTTCAAGACCTGCTCCATGCTTTTCCTCGATGTTTATAAGTTGGTAATACTAGAGGTTTTGATGAGTGTCCACAGGCTTCAGTCATGTGGACTTAATAACTTAATATTCAGGATTTCATAAAGGTTTTTCTTAGGACAAAAATCCCTTTAGCAAGGTTGAAAGTAATTGGGAATTCTCTGAAAGTCATGGCATATTTATGATAGCAGCAATGGAAATGAACAGATGCAATAATCTTTAAAAAAAAAAAAGCATCCAAAATAATAAGATCAAATGAGCAAATTCTCAGATGTAGAAAAGAGATAAATTTGAGTGCACCATCCAAAAAAGATCAAAGAAAAAGAACTCTCTAAAGTAAACAGAGTGTCATTTTTTTGGTTGCTAAAACCTCCCCTGTAACTTGTCAGTCTTAAAAAGAAAGTATAAAAATCTCTCTGTATGACACAGAAACATCACCCCTAAACCTGAAGTTAAGTCACACTGAGCAGAAAACGTTTTTAAAAAGAACTGAAGGAAAAATCAGAAGCTTTGGTCATATTGACTCTAAATTTAATGAAAAACTTGCCTATAGCAAAGTGTTCAAACTCTAAGAAACAAGCAAACTTTTCTTTTTTTTTTTTGTGGTACGCGGGCCTCTCACTGTTGTGGCCTCTCCCGTTGCGGAGCACAGGCTCCAGACCCGTAGGCGCTCAGCGGCCATGGCTCACCGGTCCAGCCGCTCTGCGGCATGTGGGATCTTCCCGGACCGTGGCACGAACCCGTGTCCCCTGCATCGGCAGGCGGACTCTCAACCACTGCGCCACCAGGGAAGCCCCGAGCAAACATTTTTTAAAGCTAAGAGGTACCATATTTTTCAGAACATTGATTAATTTGGTCAACTGAAAGTCTCCATAAACTAGGAGCTGGGCAAATTGCTCCTAGGAATATCTCAGTGCAAATAAATAAAATTCTACTCCAGTAATTCAGAAATGCTATGCCTTGAATTAAATTCTAAGAACAAAATAATAATAATATTTTTTATCACAGTACCAATGAAACTACAAATGAATAAAAATTTAGAATAAAAAGTTCTGCTTACGTATGTTTTATTCTATGTTTTATAGAAAACTGATGTGAGGATAAAAGAAGCCAGTTTGAGAAGCCAGTTATACTTTATTACTCCAATGTATATGGGAATAATATCTGACTCATAAATATTCTGAAGTCAGACTGTTATTAATTATAATTGTACCTAGTTTCTCAAAGATTCTACATGGGAGAGGTTTTCCTGAATTATTATATTTACCTTTCTTCTGGTCAAAATATAGACTCTAGCATTATTTACCAATAAGTCTCAAAAGCATAATACTATTAAAGCTAAACATGGTTTCCCTTTTAGACTGATTTATGTATATTATACTTTTAAAAATATTTCAGAAAACCCTCATAAATTGACTGAGTAGGAACCTGCCTTTACCATAAAATTATGCATCAATTGAGTCCAACATAATATAAATGAATTCTGGGTATGTGAAATCCATTCTCAACCATGTCACTGGCAAAATGAAAAAATAAAATAAAACAAACAAATAAAAACCTGTGCTGATGGTAATGCTGTAAAAAGGACATTATTAAACAATGCTAGAGGAAATATGAATTGTATATCCATTCTTCAAGTGCAATCTGTCAGTACATCTGTCAGCAATATAAATTATGACAGGACATACAGCTTGTGACATTCCAATACTACTGCTGGGAACAGTAAGGAAGTTGGATAAAATATAAAAATCCTCTTACTAAAGATATAAGAGAATAATGGAAGCAGTAAGAACTAGAAGGGCAAAGAGTACACATAGTGACGAATCAAGGAAAAGTAGGCTAAATTTATGTAACCTTTTCTTTCATGGAAATTTGCCAAATCCAAGAAATGCAAGAGATTTTTAAAAAATGTGTTCTTTGCCTGGTACAGGGCTGCTACTGAAGGACAATAAAACTGACAGAACATTTGGTGGTAATTGGTGTCAGAGTAAAGAAATTGATGACTGGATTGGTACTAACCTCATAGCCATTTTCCCTAAAGGAATCTACCAAATTCTGAAAGTATGAGAGTTAGAAACAAATAGCTAAGGCAAAATCCTCTAAAAACAGTCTACACGTATTATCAGGCAGCTTGTGGGAGTGAGAAGAGGAAATGGAGCTGGAACCTGATTGAAAATCCTATTTCAGTTAAAATGTGTAATCCTAGACACAAGATCATGGTATGTAAACCAGAATTAGAAAGAGCATTACCCAAACTATAATCCAAATGACACATCTATTCCTGATTAGTTTAAGATGATAGCTGCTCAGTAAATAAAAGGGTGAATCCACTCTGAAAGAAGATACTGTCACTTAGAGTCTCCAGAAAATTTATTATACACACAATATCTGTCACTCAAACAAAAATGATTAGGCATGCAAAAAGAGAGGAAAATAAGATTAAAAAGCAAGAGGGAAAAACTCTTAAAAAATGACTACAGACTAGATTGAAAAGGCATTATGTAAACTTTTGTTATATCATAATACTTATAAAAATGGTATGTACATCAAACAGAAAGCCAGCAATCTCACCCTCAAGTATATATGAAATTTGAGGTAAATATAAATTCATACTGTAATTCTATTACAATGTGGGATTGAAACTTTTTTCAATGGGAGACATCAAATTACAACAACAGATCCATCCATTAATGAACACCATCTGATTTATGACAAACGTGAAACCTCAATAGAGTGGGGAATTGCTTATTTTTTAATTACTATTCAATTATTTGTTGAACTTTATTTTCAATAGTCAATTGTACATTTGTATATAAAAACAATGAATATGCCTATTTGATGCATAAAAATTTCTGATTGATTAAATATCAAAATATAAATGATAAAAATATTTAGGTTTCTAGAAGTAAATACAGAAAATATTCTTATAAGCTTAGGGTAGCTATACATTCTTTTAGAAGGGCTCCCAGAAGTGCTGACCAACGAGGCAAATAATAATTAAGACAAAATTAATATTAAAAATTTCTACTTATCAAGAGGCACCATTAAGTGAAAAATAAATCAAAGAGTGAATTGTATTTGCAATACCGATATTTGAAAAAAAATTCAAATACTAAATAATTTCTACAAATTTGTAAGAAAATAACACAATAAATGAGCAAAATACTTGTACACACATTTCAAAAAGAGGATATTGAATCACTTATTTCATGCAAGTTAAACTACAAGACATTACTGCATAGGCTTCAGAATGGCTAAAAGAAAAGCAAATGAGCAATCATAAGTGTTACTGAGGGTTTGCAGAAATTAGAACTTTCCTACAGCACTTTTTAGAGAGTAAATCAGATCAATTAGTTTTGAAAACTCTTTGACCATAGCTACAGAAATTGACCATATGCACATATGGAATTTCCCTTCTTTGTATATGCTGAATTGAAATGTGATAATATGTTAACCAAAAGACAGGAAGAAGAAAGTTCAAGGTGACACCACTCTAAATAGCAAAAATTGTAAAGCCCATGTACAGTTTATGAATAAATCAATTTTGCCATAATGATATACTGGAATAATATATGCTAATGTAAATGAACATGATACAACTACACAAGAAACATGGGTGAATGTCTCCAATAGAAATCAGACACAAAGCTCACAAACAATAACCAGACATAGATATGCATTTACTACATGAGTTCACTTATAATGCTTGTAAAATATGCACAACTAAACTAGGAGGCTAGATGTCTGAAAATTGGTTAACCTTATGGAATTTAATGATTGGTAGAGCCAGGAGGAGTCATCAGAATTGCTAGTAATTTTCTTTCTCTTGATCTGTGTGATGATTACATGAAAGTGTTTATTTTATGGAAATTTATTAAGTTATATATTTATATTATGTTTCCTTTTATCACTGTATGTTGCATTTCAATAAAGTTTTACTAAAATAATGTATATCTTTCAAATCAACAATCCAATTTCTAGAAGTCATTTCTAATTACGTCCATAAAAATCACCTGTACTTTATTTCCAACAGACCCACTTGACAAGAAATATTAAAGGAAATTCTGTAGGCAGGAGGAAAGTGATACAGATGGAAATACATATCTGCACAAAGAAATAAAGGCACTGGAAATAGTAAGCACATAGACTACTATACATATTTCCTTTCTGATAATTTAAATCCCTTTAAAATATAATTGATTGTTTAAACAGAAAAAAATTGTACAGGGTAGTTCATTGCATATGTGTAAGTAAAATGCATTATAACAATAGCACAAAGATTGGGAGGTGAGGGAATGAAAGCATACTATTGTAAGGTTCTTACCTATATGGGAAGTAGTATAATATAACTTACTGCTAGACAGAGAAAAGCTAAAGATGTATACTTCCAACTGTAAACCAACAACTCATACAACAAAGAATTACAATGAATAAACCTGTGGATGTGTTTAAAATGAATAAAAGTATTCAGTTTATTCATAAAGGAAGAGAAAAGAAAAAATGCAAAGAAGAACAAATAAAAATAGAAAGATTGAATCATAACCATAGTAATAATCACATTAAATGTAAATGATTAAAACACTGCAATTAGAAGTCAGACAGTGTTAAATTAGATGAAAAACAACACTCAAACTATATTTGTCTACCAAAGCACCCTTTAAGTACAAAAAAACACATATATCAAAAGTAAAAGCTTGGTAAAAGAGTTACCATGCTAAAACTAACAAAATAAAGCTGAAGTGGATAGATTAATATCAGATACATTAGATTTTAGAGAAAAAAAAATATTACCAGGGATAAAGAAGTTCATTGCTTAATGATAAAGGGTTCAACTTATTAAGAGAATATAATAATTCTAAATATTTATGCACATAACAAAGCTTCAAAATTCATGAAGCAGGTGTATGAATAAATAAATTATGGGATATTCATACAATAAAATACTGCCCAGTAATATAACAGAATAAACTACTGATACCCTCAACAACATGTATTCATCTTAAAGTAACTATACTGGGTAAAAGAAACTAGTTCTTTAAAATGTCTATTCTGTCTATATGAAATTCTAGAAAAAGCAAACAAATCTTTAGTGGCAGAAAGCAGGTTATGGGTTGCCTTTGGGCAGTGGGAGGGGCAGGCAGAGGGGATTACAAAGTAGAATGAGAAAATTTTTGGAGATGATGGATATGTTCACTATCTTAATTGTGGTGATAATTTGATGGGTAAATACATATGTCAATACTATGAAACTATACACTTTAAATCAGTATGGTTTATTTCATGTCAACTATAGCTCCTCAATATTGTAAAAAAAAAAAAGTAAAGCAGCCATCTGCACTTTAAAGTACAAGAACATTTATTACTTCATTGTTACTAGCAGCAAAAATAAAAAAATAAATAAAACTACCTGAGTGACCACCAATAGGTAATATTTGAGTAAACTCTGGCTCATGCAAATCATTATATATTATGTAGCCTCTAAATGAATGAGTTAGATATTTTCTCTTTTAAATGAGAAAAATCAAGATGTATATATAGCATAAAGTGTGACCTGTTTTCTTAAATGTCAAAAATCAATGTATATGTTAATATATTTTGATTATGATTATAGGAATATAAAGAAAGCTATGGAAGTATATACACTGGGCTCTTAGCTGCTGCCTTGTGGCTCATTAGGAAGTGACAGACCAACAAAAAATTAAAGAGAAAGAATGATCTGTGAAGAAAGTTGAAGTGATTGTTGGTTGTCTCCTATCTCTTCTAACACCAACAGGAGTTTCAAAGTTAATTTGTTCATATTAACTTTGTTGTTGAAATTGTACTTCTGGGGTTCTCCCCAGAAGCTATATATGTCCTATATATAGGTTTTACTTAGAGCATATAAGTCAGTCTTAGAAATTTTCAGTCCACACACTCTTGCCTGGTCTCACATTGGCAGTTTCATCCCATTTGCAATCTAGCATGTTTTGATTTGGAAAGAAAAGCTGCTGTTAAAAATAGCTCCATGCCTTGCCTACTGTGTAGAACATCAGTGTTTTTTCCAATCACAACTTTCACTCTCTTCTCTTTTCACTCACACATATGTTCAAACACACATACACTACACACACACTGACTTTAGAAAACATCTCTTCAGTCTAGTGATTTCATTACTCTGTAAATGAACTCTTTTGATGCTTTTAAGATTTTAAAACAAGAAATTTTCCTTTCATAATAAAATTGTTGAGGAAACAATGAGAGAGAATATTTTGGAATTTAAACACAAACTTATCTGACACTCATATTTCAAATAATAATCATAAAATAACCAACAAACAGAAATTAGAATCCCTGATATTTTCCTTTTCTATTATTTTGCCTGTCACTTTTAGCAGAGAACTGAGATGTCCTTAATAAAATGTGGAGGGAACCATTTTACTTTTGTCAACAAAATGTACAGTTCAAATTAATTCTGGACCAACATGTCTTTTTCAATGATAGATCTAATGAATTAATGGCATTAAACGAACTTAAATTTATAACACCATTAAAATTAAATACATGTATATGTATAAATAAATTTCATATATATTTTATATATTTACTATATATTTATAATTTATATAATTTATATATTATTCAAAATATGTATTTAATGGTGTTTACTCTTTCTTTCACTTTCCCACCAAATTTACCTCTTCCATCAAAACCATTTTTCCCCTTTTCTTCTCTGATAATCTTTCTATAAATTCTATACTCCAAAAGAACTTTCAGTATATTTCCCATGTTCAGACACAAAGAAAAATTATTTTATATCAATATTCAAACAAAATTTTTATAAATTTGACATGTCAAATATTTTTGGAAATGTTGCATTAACCATGAATGATTTAATTTAGGCATTAGTCAAGATCCCCATGCAATCCTTGTAAATCCCTCAGTGTATGCCATTAGTGACACTGCTTACATAAGATCAGACATGAATCAGGAAAAGCTATGAAAAATACTGAGATTTTTAAATTAAAGTGTTTTTATATAATTCTTGTCAAAAAATGGTACTTACATCACCTTTATTCAGTTAAAGGTTCACATGGTAGCACAAAATTACTAGTAACTGCAATGTTGTTACTAACACAAATTAATTGCAAATCAAAAATTTTAACTAACTGTACTCAATATTTCCTCATATTGAACAAAATAAGGAACACAATTTTAAAATCTCACTTACATTTGCATTTCTGAAAATTAGGCACCCTAAAGTGTGACTACGTACCTCTCTAAAAATATTTTAGTGTTTTCCCTAATAATTGTGAGATTCATTACTCATATTAATTTTCAAAGAATTGTAAACAAAAGCCATCATCAATAATCTATTATTATTGTTCTAATCACATTAATTTTCTCTTTACTTTAAAGAAAGTTACAGATTTAAATTTTACATGCTGTTTTAGATTCTGGCAAACTGTACATATTTTCATTAAAGAAATAAACTACACTCACAGGATGTTGTTTGTATGCCTTATGGGTAAATGCCAGTACCCTTTGCAGATGAGAGAGGAAGGTTGTAAATAAGTCATAACTTTCTCAATACTAAGAGTTGTTAATCTGCTGGAAAATGTTCTCCAGCCTAACCTACAATGATAAATGGCAAAGTGAATGGCAGGATGATCAGTAGCCTGAAGAAGCATAGGAATGTAGTAGGTCATCGTTTCCATTTTTATTAGAATTCTTTTTTTCCTCAGAGCATCATTCCTTTCAGCATTAACCAAGCTGCTTTTGAGCTCTAAGTCCTTGAGCAGATATAATTTCCATGTCACCAGGTGCTTCCTTGTGAACTTTTACAAAATTTTATACAGTAATTTTTTAAAGTTCTACCATACTTTTTTCCTTAAAATGACATTTACAAAGACAAGAATATAAAGATAAATTCTCTTTAAAATGCATATCATTATGGGTCATATTCAAATTCAAATAAAAATATATCAGAGAATGTCATCTGATGATTCGTAGTCTATCCTATTTATTTTTTATTTATTTTATTGTTTACTCATTTATTGATTCATCCATCCATTCATTCACTGGATGTAAGGTATCTAACATGAATTATTTTGGAAAAAAAGAATTTATAATCTGACATACAATGGATGGCAGTAAGGCAAATGGGAATAATTTTTTCCTCTGCTTATTATCTCCTTTAACTCTTGGAAACCAGTCTCATGATAGCCCTAATCTTGCCAGAAATTACCAAGCTCAAATAAATAAAGATCTGATACCCAGGGTACAGTTTTCAGGTCCTTTGAAAGTTGCTTACTCCTACAATTTTTCCATTAGCCTAAAATTTATAAGACTTGACAAACATTTTATTAGACCAGGGACCATTTTCCTACCACAGACTAGACCTGGAGTGAATGCAGTTATGTTTTGCTTTATTTCCTCAGTGTGACTGTACGTTAATAGTCATTAGAACTAGGTTTGCAATATTAACTCTACAATTGTGTACATAAATAACATTTGACAAATTTTTGACATTGTATTTTCTCAACTGTAAAATGTGCATTATAATAGCTAGTTGCATGACTGTTGAAAGTATTAAATTAGATTGTGTATTTCAAGTGTGTAGCATGTTTTGAATTTCCATTGACCATTGGTCACTTCCACAACCACCCAAACTGCCTCAACTACAAAGCTATGAAAACATTAATTCAAAAAGATACATGCACCTCAATATTCATAGCAGCATTACTTACATTTGCCAAGATATGGAAGCAACCTAAGTGTCCATCAGCAGATGAATGGATAAGGAAGATGTGGTATATATACACAATGGAATATCATTCAGCCATAAAAAAGAATGAAATTTTGCCATTTGCAACAACATGGGTGGACTTGGAGGATATTATGCTAAGTGAAAAAAGTCAGACAGAGAAAGATAAATACTTTATGATATAACTTAAATGTGGAATCTAAAAATAAAACAAACCAGTGAATATAATAAAAAGGAAAGAGATACACAGATATAGAGAGCAAACTAGTGGTTACCAACAGGGAGAAGGAAGGAAGGAGGGGCAAGAGAGGTGTAGGGGAGTAGGAGGTACAAAGTATTGTGTATAAAATAAATCAGCTACAAGGATATATTTTATAACACAAGGAATATAGCCAATATTTTATAATAACTATAAATGGAGTATAACATTTAAAAATTGTGAATCACTATGTTGTATACTTGTAATTTATATAATATTCTACACCAACTCCATCTCAATTTTTAAAAAAGCTGTACTAAAATTGCATCTCAAGGGTGAGAACTGAATGTGATTGTGTATGGACAGATCATATTCAGACTAAAAATTTCTAAATGAATGTTGATAAGTGCTATTCCAAATAAATAGCAGTATGGTCTGAATGATAAAAGTTTTCAACTTCATTTTCACTTTTGTTTATAAAATTCTCTGAGCTTCAGGTAGAACACTTACCCTTAGGTGGTATCTTTCTATTTTAATTAGAATCAAAAGATCAATAAGAAGAAGACATAACAATTGTAAATATTTATGCACCCAACATAGGAGACCTCAATACATAAGGCAAATACTAACAGCCATAAAAGGGGAAATCGACAGTAACACATTCATAGTAGGGGACTTGAACACCACACTTTCAACAATGGACAGATCATCCAAAATGAAAATAAATAAGGAAACACAAGCATAAATGATACATTAAACAAGATGGACTTAATTGATATTTATAGGACATTCCATCCAAAACAACAGAATACACATTTTTCTCAAGTGCTCATGGAACATTCTCCAGGATAGATTATATCTGGGTCAAAAATCAAGCCTTGGTAAATTTAAGAAAATTGAAATTGTATCAAGTATCTTTTCCGACCACAATGCTATGAGACTAGATATCAATTACAGGAAAAGATCTGTAAAAAATACAAACACATGGAGGCTAAATAATACAGTACTTAATAACGAAATGATCACTGAGGAAATCAAAGAGGAATTCAAAAAACACCTAGAAACAAATGACAATGGAGACACGATGACCCAAAACCTATGGGATGCAGCAAAAGCAGTTCTAAGAGGGAAGTTTATAGCAATACATTCCTACCTTAAGAAACAGGAAACATCTCGAATAAACAACCTAACCTTGCACCTAAAGCAGTTAGAAAAAGAAGAACAAAAAAACCCCAAAGTTAGCAGAAGGAAAGAAATTATAAAGATATGATCAGAAATAAATGAAAAAGAAAAGAAGGAAATGATAGCAAAGATCAATAAAACTAAAAGCTAGTTCTTTGAGAAGATAAACAAAATTGATAAACCATTAGCCAGACTCATCAAGAAAAAAAGAGAGAAGACTCAAATTAATAGAACTAGAAATGAAAAAGGAGAAGTAATAACTGACACTGCAGAAATAAAAAAGATCATGAGAGATTACTACAAGCAACTCTATGCCAATAAAATGGACAACCTGGAAGAAATGGACAATTTCTTAGAAATGCACAACCTGCCAAGACTGAATCAGGAAGAAATAGAAAATATGAACAGACCAATCCCAAGCACTGAAATTGAAAGTGTGATTAAAAATCTTCCAACAAACAGAAGTCCAGGACAAGATGGCTTCACAGGCGAATTCTATCAAACATTTAGAGAAGAGCTAACACCTATCCTTCACAAACTCTTCCAAAATGTAGCAGAGGGAGGAACACTCCCAAACTCATTCTATGAGGCCACCATCACCCTGATACCAAAACCAGACAAGGATGTCACAAAGAAAGAAAACTACAGGCCAATATCACTGATGAACATAGATGCAAAAATCTTCAATAAAATACTAGCAAACAGAATCCAATAGCACATTAAAAGGATCATACACCATGATGTGGGGTTTATTCCAGGAATGCAAGGATTCTTCAATATATGCAAATCAATCAACGTGATATACCATATTAACAAATTGAAGGAGAAAAACCATATGATCATCTCAATAGATGAGAGAAAGCTTTTGACAAAATTCAACACCCATTTATGATAAAAACCGCAGAAAGTAGGCATAGAGGGAACTTTCCTCAACATAATAAAGGCCATATATGAGGGAACTTTCCTCAACATAATAAAGGCCATATATGACAAACCCACAACCAACATCGTCCTCAATTGTGAAAAACTGAAACCATTTCCACTAAGAACAGGAACAAGACAAGGTTGCCCACTCTCACCACGCTTATTCAACATAGTTCTGGAAGTTTTAGCCAAAGCAATCAGAGAAGAAAAGGAAATAAAAGGAATCCAAATCAGAAAAGAAGAAGTAAAGTTGTCACTGTTTGCAGACGACATGATACTATACATAGAGAATCCAAAAGATGCTACCAGAAAACTACTAGATCTAATCAATGAATTTGGCAAAGTAGCAGGATACAAAATTAATGCACATAAGTCTCTGGCGTTCCTATACATTAATGATGAAAAATCTGAAAGTGAAATCAAGAAAACACTCCCATTTACCATTGCAAAAAAAAAAATAATAAAATATCTAGGAATAAACCTACCTAAGTAGACAAAAGACCTGTATGCAGAAAATTATAAGACACTGATGAAAGAAATTAAAGATGATACAAATAGATGGAGAGATATACCATGTGCTTGGATTGGAAGAATCAACATTGTGTAAATGACTCTACTACCCAAAGCAATCTACAGATTCAATTCAATCCCTATCAAACTACCACTGGCATTTTTCACAGAACTAGAACAAAAAATTTCACAATTTGTATGGAAACACAAAAGACCTTGGATAGTCAAAGCAATCTTGAGAACAAAAAACTGAGCTGGCAGAATCAGGCTCCCTGTCTTCAGACTATACTACAAAGCTACAGTAATCAAGACAGTACGGTACTGGCACAAAAACAGAAATATAGATCAATGGAACAGGATTGAAAGCCCAGAGATAAACCCATACACATATGGTCACCTTATCTTTGATACAGGAGGCAGGAATGTACAGTGGAGAAAGGACAGCGTCTTCAATAAGTGGTGCTGGGAAAACTGGATAGGTACATGTAAAAGTATGAGATTAGAACACTCCCTAACACCATACACAAAAATAAACTCAAAATGGATTAAAGACCTAAATGTAAGGCCAGAAACTATCAAACTCTTAGAGGAAAACATAGGCAGAACACTCTATGACATAAATTACAGCAAGATCCTTTATCACCCACCTCCTAGAGAAATGGAAATAAAAACAAAAATAAACAAATGGGACCTAATGAAACTTCAAAGCTTTTGCACAGCAAAGGAAACCATAAACAAGACCAAAAGACAACCCTCAGAATGGGAGAAAATATTTGCAAATGAAGCAACCGACAAAGGATTAATCTCCAAAATTTACAAGCAGCTCATGCAGCTCAATAACAAAAAAACAAACAATCCAATCCAAAAATGGGCAGAAGACCTAAATAGACATTTCTCCAAAGAAGATATACAGACTGCCAACAAACACATGAAAGAATGCTCAACATCATTAATCATTAGAGAAATGCAAATCAAAACTACAATGAGATATCATCTCACACCAGTCAAAGTGGCCATCATCAAAATATCTAGAAACAATAAATGCTGGAGAGGGTGTGGAGAAAAGGGAACACTCTTGCACTGCTGGTGGGAATGTGAATTGGTTCTGCCACTATGGAGAACAGTATGGAGGTTCCTTAAAAAACTACAAATAGAACTACCATATGACCCAGCAATCCCACTACTGGGCATATACCCTGAGAAAACCAAAATTCAAAAAGAGTCATGTACCAAAATGTTCATTGCAGCTCTATTTACAATAGCCTGGAGATGGAAACAACCTAAGTGCCCATCATCAGATGAATGGATAAAGAAGATGTGGCACATATATACAATGGAATATTACTCAGCCATAAAAAGAAACGAAATTGAGCTATTTGTAATGAGATGGATAGACCTAGAGTCAGTCATACAGAGTGAAGTAAGTCAGAAAGAAAAAGACAAATACCGTATGCTAACACATATATATGGAATTTAAGAAAAAAAATGTCATGAAGAACCTAGGGGTAAAGCAGGAATAAAGACGCAGACCTCCTAGAGAACGGACTTGAGGTTATGGGGAGGGGGAAGGGTGAGCTGTGACAGGGCGAGAGAGAGTCATGGGCATATACACACTAACAAACGTAGTAAGGTAGATAGCTAGCGGGAAGCAGCCGCATGGCACAGGGATATTGGCTCGGTGCTTTGTGACAGCCTGGAGGGGTGGGATAGGGAGGGTGGGAGGGAGGGAGACGCAAGAGGGAAGACATATGGGAACATATGTTTATGTATGACTGATTCACTTTGTTATAAAGCAGAAACTAACACACCATTGTAAAGCAATTATACCCCAATAAAGATGTTTAAAAAAAAAATTTAAAAATTAAATTAAAAAAATAAGAAAGTGGGCTAGGAAGGCAATGGCTATCCAAGTAAGGAATGTGCATACTATGCATGCATACTTACCACACATGCAACTTAATTACACTTTCAGAACTAACTTTGAACTTATTTGAAATACACTATCTTAATTATGAAATGCTGTTTTAAACTCGTTATAGCTAGTTGGAAATCCAGTTCCCAATGAGAAGCTTATGTCAGAGAATGTCCTTATGCTCCACAGCAAGGCTTTCAGTTTAATCAGAGCCTAGCAACAAGTAAGAAATCTTTCAGATATTAAAAAAAAAAGAGAAATTATTTTCCAAACTAAGGGTAATTTGTTTCAATAACTTATGAATCTCATGATTCTCAACAAATGGATTAACATGGTACAAATATGTTATCCCCATTTGTTACAATCTATTCCTACACTATTGTATCTCTTATATCCTAAAGAAGAAAAGCTGTTAACAATGTCTTCAGAAAAGATAAAGCAGCCATCTTCTCTTGGTTCCCATTAAACTGACAGTTAAGTCAAGTAGGTTATCCAGGAAATGAGTCAAATAACCAAATAAGCAACAATGTTATCTGCAAAATCATTTAAGTGGTAAGTGACCAAGATAGTTATAACAGTTCCCTCAGCATGACTAAACTCTAGGAAGGCTTTTTCCTGATTCTAAGCCCTGACCGTACGTTTCTTAGAAAATTTACTTTAGAAAACTTATAACTTTAGGGTTATGACCCTGATGGTCCAGTGATTAAGACTGCGCTTTCACTGCCGTGGCCCAGGTTCAATTCCTGGTTGGGGAACTAAGATCCCGCAAACTGCGCGTCATGGGCAAAAAAACAAAACAAAACTTGTAACTGTACATTAATTCTCTGTGCCTTTGAGATTTAAGTATTTTTAATAGACCTTTTCAGTTTTACAACCCAGGAATGTCTTTCTCAAGGACCTGGGAGCCATCCCTTTGAAATAGAATCATGTACAAGTTTCTGTGGTAGGATAGGAGCCTAACTCCAGTGGGGGCTAACTCACAAACACAGATGACCTAATCTGGAGAAAAGCATCTGCAAACTCAGGAATAACTCACTGTATTCAATACATCCCATTGACCAATCTCCCCACTAACGTCAGTACATTTCCACTAGCTCATCTCAGTTCTTAAAAACCCTCTTGCCTTTTGTTTCAGCAGAGTTGAGATGAGGCTGACTTCTGGCTTCTCTCTTATTGCAATAGCCTTGAGTAAAGTCTTTGTTGTCAGTTTACCAGTTTAACATTGTCCAGCACAATTTTTGCTTTGGCATTAGCCACCAATAATGATATTTCTTTCTATACTTTCAGTGCTCTATCAACATATGCTCCAGTGGAGCATCAGAAATTTAAATAAGGTACATATTTGTTATAATAATCTTCCATTCTTCATTGCTTGTCTCTGTGTAAGGCATCCAAGGTAACTGCATGTTTTATCAAAAGGATCTCATCAATATAGTGAGTCAACATGCTGTCCTGTGAGATTTGTGCACTTCTCAAAGTTTATGTAATTAAATTGGGGCACTAAATGAGAGGATTAATGTTGATATGACATTAATGTTGATATTTTCATATGGGTCCAATATTATGCTTTCTAGGTAAAAGCACCATTTTAAGAATATTTTATCTTCAAGCAACGGAGCAAAAGCCTCCCTTGAGGAAGCATTCAGGCTGATTTGTTCCAATAAGGCCCACATCTGCAACATCAGCTGCAGTTTGAAATATGACTTGATTAAACTCTTTAAAATTCACTCTTATCCTTCCAAGTTCATCTCTTTCCTCATGTAGATAAATTTTAAAAATAAATGAAGATATGATAAGAATCAAAAATGTATATTTCAAGTATTTGATGGTGGCACCAATATGTACACTGAACCCCAAGGATACATGACAATGAAAGAATTTGAAAATCCTTAATTAGCATTCTCTAAGAGGAAGTAAGGTAGCATAGAAGCCAGGAAATATTGTTGCAGAGTCCTAACTTCAGGAATGTAGAGCATAAAATAAAAAAACTATATTCCTAAAGCTGAACATTTATAAGAAGATAATAGGCACAGAGGAAATGATAGAAAACTGGTGAACCTTAATCAGAGAAGGGAGGGATATGTAGTACCAGATGTGATTTGGCTGGATATGCAGGTAGGTGACAGAATTTGCAGTACCTTGTAGACTATGGTAATGTGTTTTTTTTCATCCTAAGAGCTGTAAGTAGCAAGGAAAGACATTAAACATGGAAAGGTTTTAAAACTGAAGTGATCAGTTTGTATTTTAACATAATTATACATGATTTTCATACCTCAGTTTAGATGCCGTCTCCTGAGAGCTTTCTAAACCCCTTTTACACATATATTCAAAACATTCTATGAACCTTAACTATCTACATACAAAGCACACTGATTAGTTGTTCATAGTATTTATTAAAGATATTACATATTTTTAAATTTTTACTATTTTGGCATCTTCTAGACCATAGATTCCTTGAAAATATGGACTATGTCTTGCACAGGTATGTTTCATAGTAGGAACTCAATACATTCTTGGCAAATAAATGTTTAAACCTTAAGCATGATATTCATTATAGTCATATATTCTGTGCCATTATTCCAACTTCATATCAGCAATTGTCTCCTGCTAGTGACTCCCTGTATCACAGGATATGTTCTGATATTTCATATCTCATATCTGTCTAGTAATCTAATGGTAGCAATCTTCTGCAAATTTATCAAATTCCAAGCATTTCAACTGTAAGTAAAAACAAAACAAGAAAAATCAGCTCAAATATAATTTTCAACTATCTGTGTCATGATACAAAAAAGGAATTAATCAAAATCAAATACCCTCATATGCTACTCTCTATAACATAATTTATCTTAATTATAATCTAGTCAGAATATGTTATCTCCAAGTTTACAAGTGTGTTGTGTAAAGTTCTTATTTTATTTTGTCACCAAAGTTAAAAGAGAAAACAAGCCATTGGAAAGTGAAGTAAAGGATTTTATTACAGATGAAAAAATTATTAGAGCTAAGAAGATGGTCTCACGCTGTGATTTTGCTTTGTTTTCACTAATTTGTTTTCTGAAATGGGTCATATTTTCCCTTAAGCTATTTGTAAAATAATCGCAATTATACTTTCCCTTTGTTCTAAAGCTACCATCAAATTAGATGAATCAACAGACAATTTTCATTATTGCTTATTTTGAGTAATTTATCAATCCATCTTTCATTTTAACTAGTACATTCCATTTACAAAATAATCAATATTACATAATTTAAGATAGCAGGCATATCAATTTTAATTTGTTTTATTTTTATGTTTACTATTGCCCAATGATATCCAAACACCAAATCTAGATATTATTTACTTGAAGTTGAATAGAGTATGCTTTATTTCCATTAGGACTTGAGATTATATAATTTAAAAATAATGCAGAGTAGAAAGAATACTAAAACAACAGTAAAATCAATAAGCAAACAATTGACTCTATCTCAGCTCCTGGTCAAAGTCAGATAGTTTATGCTATTTTAATTTCAAATATGTGCATTAGTTTGCCCTAGCTGTTGCCCACTTCATGTCTAGCTTTCCTTCCTTACTGCCAACTAGTCTGATCTATAGAGTCATTGGTCTAAAACTAGTTGCAGAAGAAACAGCTTTACAAAGATTTCTCTATCAGCTCCTGCAACTGCATAAGGTGTAAACCTAACAACAAATCGCTTACTCTATGTCCATATCTATATGAATAAATTACTTATTCTATCATTCATGCTCTTTTCATTTCTCTGATAAAACACTAACTGATACATGGTTGAGTTATATGATGTAATTTTCCAACCAATAGATTTTCATTTCTTTTAATATAAGATACAAATACATGAGAGCAACATTACAAAAATTCCCCTTAGCACTTCAATAATTATCTTAACTGAGTCTTGTCAATGGAACAGTATTGAATGGAGATGCAATTTAAAAAATGCTGTCATAACTATATTTTGCATTTTAGTTTGCCAACTAATTTTCAGATTAGAAGTATCTCTCTAAGTTAAGCATGTAAGAAAAGAAGAGTCAACACAATTTAAGTTAATTAACCTACATAAATAAAATGCATACAAAATAAAATTTACAGTAGTAAAATTGGCTGTAATTGAGTAATGAATTTAACTTGCGTGGCCTAAATAAAATGTGGCCCTACCTTGTAAAAACATTGTAATTACAGAATAATTTATGGATTAGAAATGGTTAACTCTTCAAAGATTCAGATGGTTTTTTCTTATTAACTCAGACCCCCTCATACACATATACATGCAAAGAAAAAAGCTTTACATTGTTTTAAAAATATTAAAAATCCTAATAATGTAAGAGAAAGAAAAGTATGTGTCAATGACTGGTCAGAAGAAAGCAGATAAAAACCAGATTCTAGGGCTTCCCTGGTGGCGCAGTGGTTGAGAGTCCGCCTGTCGATGCAGGGGACACGGGTTCTTGCCCTGGTCCGGGAAGATCCCACATGCCGTGGAGCGGCTGGGCCCGTGAGCCATGGCCGCTGAGCCTGCACGTGCGGAGCCTGTGCTCCGCAACGGGAGAGGCCACAACAGTGAGAGGCCCACGTGCCGCAAAAAAAAAAAAACAACAACAAAAAAAACCCAACCAGATTCTAAAATGAGGTTTTTGTAGCTGGTTTACCCAATACCTGCATGGCAATGAAGCCTTCATTGTGGTGCTAGGTGGGACATGCAGTAGTGGTGTGTTTGTTAAAATGTCACTAATAGTGTCCTGGAATAGTATACCAGTGGAAGGGAATGTTCCTGAGGGTAAAGCAATCAGGCATTTGAGTAATATGTAAGCTTTGATAATATATAGCACCTGATGTTTGGAAAGTCAATACTTCGGGGGAAAGAAAAGGACTAAAGATAATCAGTCCTTCATTAAAAGTCAGGTTTTAAAGCCAGAACATCTTCTTGATAAAATATAGAAAGACTCCCATATACTTCATCAGAAGGCAGAAAAAGATGAGAAATCAAAGGATTGAAATATAAGAGAAGAAACCTAAAGGATGCAAGGATGATGGGACCCTATTATATTCTGTGCTTAGTTCACGAGTCCGTTCCCCCAAGAATCTGATAGATCCAGATGAATGTCAGTACATTATCCCCAAAACAATCAACTTGTTTCCCATTGCAGCTGCTGTAATGGGATGTTCTGTCTCTGCTAAATCACATCATTACAGCCCCATGTGTGTAGGATGTATTCATTAATTTGTAAAATACATTATTATCCATCCTTATCAGGAAAATAAATCATGTACACTTTGCATTGGACACAATGGACAACCAAGTACCCTATATTTACAGTGTTATTCCAGTGTATATTAATTTTCCACTGGTTTCTGCTATAGTATAGTCCAAAGTGGTTTGGCATCTGGGCTCTCTGGCACATCACCTTGTTGCAATTATGTAAATGTCCTCATGTTAATCAGACCAGATAGTAAAAAAGTGACAATACAATGGAGACCTTGTAAAGCAAAGGGCTTTGAGAGTTTGGAAAGTTTTATTATAAAGTTTCAGGGTGGCCTTAGGGGTCCAGTGTTCTGAGGTTACAGAGATATTACCAAAAATGTAAAAGAGGAATTATTGCATCTGATTTCTTCCACCACTAAGAAGTAATCACAATGCCTACCATGCTTCTTTGGGTTCTAGAGGCAGCATGTTCTACAGTTAGGGATATAAACTTGACCCATATACCAAATGACACAAAATTCTGGTGGGGTAAATGTAAGCTGCAAGGTGGCATGGAACAGCATCATATATCACCCACAATTGCTGTACTGGCACCTGTCTCTCGACCACCTCAGGTCTATGGTGACATAGGTGTCCCTTATGATCAGCATACAGAGAAGGGAAAAAAGTAAGCTTTTTTAACAGATAGTTTCACTGAGAACTTGGGGGGGAAAAGGATTGCAGCTGCACTACAGCCTCACTTAGAGATGGCCCTGAAAGATAGCATGGAAGGAAAACCTTTCCAGCAGGGCAGAAATTTAGGATGTACCCTATCACTCACTTGTGGAAGGAGAAACAATCCAAAGTAAGAGTATATGCAATTCATCTAAAATGTAAAAGGAATGTCAGTTTTTGGTTTTTTTCCCCAATTTTAGGGCAAGTTTTGGAGACTGTACTTGTGTGAAATAAAATGTCTGCAGTTTTGATGTGGTGGAAATTGAAAGTACAATGAAATAAGATGAAACCAAGTCAAATACCCAGACCTTCAGAATTTATAATTTCACATATCAAATCCTTGTCTTCTCACTTGTCTTTTATTCCCATCTCTTTAGAAGTCACTCAAACATAGGTGCCCTACCTCAATTTCAACATATATTAAATAAAATATCTTCCTTCTTCAAATTTGTAACAGATTATTAATTTTTCTCCAAAGATATTAATATTTTCTAGACTACAAAGATTGAAACCTTTCACAAAATAGTTTCATTGTAACATCTTTCAAATGTTAGTACTTATTATATATGTTCTATTTTTTATATCAGTGGTCCCAAAACCTCACTGACCATCAGGAAATCATTTATTGAAGCGCATATGTTTTGTTTAGTGCAATAGAGATTGAGGTAAATTTTTTTTATGTCTGAAAATGGGCATGCTTTTCCTTCTGCTAGAATTTTCATGCAGGGACTGGTACCAAAGCATGCCTCTATATCTTCTCTTTGTGCCATGCCTCATAGAGTGTGTCTTGGCAAACTCTTGTTCCTCTCCTGTCCCTCTCCCAGCACTTGCTATCTGAAGCTTATTAGCTTAGCTGAGGGGCTTGGTAAGATCCAAGAGTGGGGCTTGGGTTGGGTCTACTGGGGTTCTGGTTAAGTCACAGAGTTGGCTAACATCAACTCCTCAATCCAGGCAGCATAGCCTTTCTTCTTTTCCTGTCCCTCCCCTGCCTGCAGTACTGTTCTCCATACTTAATTTTTCACTTGCTAATTTGGGTTGTCTCCCCTTTCTTGCCTTCCCCAGCTGTAATGGGTATTCACCAATCTCTTAAGGCCAGCAGTGTTGGCATTTTCCCCACAGTTAAGGCTTTTGTTCCATTGTTGAGAGAGAGGAAAATTAGTTCACTGAAGAAATTTCCATTGAACAGAGAGGTAGAGAGCTTCTTGCCCCCAGTTTCTTTCTCACACCACTGCTACCCTGCCCAAGTCTGCACCAACATGGACACTTATTGGGACTCTTTCTGATCTTTTTTTCCATCCACCTTGTGGATTCATGGCAAAGATCCTATAAGGGGGTGAAGACTCCCCAGTTCTGAGTCTCCAGGGATTTCACACTATCTTGCCAGCCCAAAGGCAACATTTTCCAATTTGTCAGCACCCCTAGCTGAACACTTCTTACTAGTATCTTGTTATATCTAACCCAGATAGGCCTGTGTTCCAATCACCTCTCTCCCTGAAGGTACTGTCTGTCCTTAGATTTGAGGCCAGTTGTTTCCTCTCCCTCAATTCTATGATGATTTTTTGGGAAAAAAGCCAGCAGTTTGAAATTAACTGTGGATTTTTTTGTTGAAAGGAGGAAAAGAAGGTCCTCTCAGTTTTCTACATCCCAGGGCAGAAAGTGGCAATTGCCTTCATTTTGAAGTATTTTTGTTACTTTTGTTAACTCTCCTAGAGAACTCTAGGTGAGGCTTTGCTTCTTTCAGCACTTTAAAGATGTCATTCCTTTGTTTTAAATTTAATTTTTTTATATACTAAGAGCAAGTTTTTACTTCTAATCACAATAAAATTATCATACTCAAGAAATTTAATAATGATAATATGTTACTTAATATAGAGTCTATGTTCTAACTTCTACAATTGTCTAAGTAACATAGGTTTTGTAATATCCTTTATAACAATTTTTTAACTCAGGGTTCAATCAAGGATCCAATCATTAATAATTTATAATTCCACCATCATTTTTCTGCTTATATTTTGACTTTCATGACATTAACATTTAGAAGAGTCCAGGAAAGATAGGAGGTAAAAAATTAATATAAACAAAGAATAGCACGTCTGAAATTGAGGTTATCAAAGGAATACACTTCTCAGAAATTGCAAGGTCTAGAACTAAGCTGTCCAATATAGTAGCCACTAGCCACATGTGGCTGATTAAATTTAAATTAATTAAAATAAGATAACAATTCAATTCCCCAATTGCACTGGCCACATTTGAAATGTCCAATAGCCACATGAGGCTAGTGGATGCCATATTGTACAGTGCAGACATAGAACATTTTCTTTACTCCAGAAATTTCTGTTGTACACCTCTGTTACAGAATATAACAGCCACATGGGTGGCTGGAGTGAAACAAGTACATGTGCAGTTAGTTAAGATACAGCTTGTAGCTTGTAACAAAAGTGACTTTAAAAAATGATGTTTATTTATCTTGATTTACTAATCTGAGTAAAAGAAGTACAAGTCTGACAAAGCACCTTTAAAATGTTAGAAGCTTAGTATCCTTTTATCTTATTTGTCTGCCATACTCAGTGCCTGTCTTCATCATCCATCTGGGTACAAGGTGGCTATCCCATATCCCATCACCATACTAGCACCCAAATCCAGGTTTAAAAGTAAAAGAAATAAGGGTACTCCCCCTTCCTTCCAAGCTGTGCTGAGAAATGTTTTTAGTTAAGTGGCTACATACTCACCTAAAACTCAAGAGATTCTAAACCTCATACCCACCTAAAACTCAAGGGATTCTAAACCTCAAGGAGAAAAAATGGTGGTGGAGGACAACAATCAGTGTCTGCCAAAGTAATGGACTAAGAATAATGATCAGAAAAAAAATATTAACTATCTTTTTTATATTCCATCACTATAGTGTTTAGTATATTATTAAATCTATATTCTCAGGAGTTAATTATATGAATCATAATATTAAATTTACTAATAGTCTTTTAAGGTATGGAGAAGTAATTATTTAGTGTTTTGTACTTTTTTTGAAAATCTGTCCACGTTTATTTCATGTGTACTTTTGTCAATAAAATTAAGGGCTTAGTATGTCCTGGAAATAATTCAAAGTCCTCAGCATACAACAACGAACAAAGTAGCCAGTGATTATTGTCATTGTATTAATATTAATATATAAACTTCTAGGTAAGGTACTTTACATATAGTTACTTATAATGATAAAAAATAAAATAGGAAAATATGTCTGGGCACTACTTCAGCTAAGATGATCAGGTTAGGGTTCTCAGATTCAAGGTGGACACAGACACACAAAAGTTGTTTTACCCCAGATACCATGTTGGATTCACTGGAGACAACTCACAGGTAAAAAAAATAACAGATGATTTTGTTCTTTCAATTTTCATTATTATATAGTATAGCACCAATGTTCTGTATGTTTTTTGGCCACATTTCTAGCAGAAATGTCCTTCCCTGGTTGGCAGGCTGCACAAAGTTCAGAGAATACTTCAAAAGGAAGAATGCACCCCACAGCTACACTGCAATTAATAGGTTAGGGTAATAGGGGCTAGGAAGCACCCAGTTTCCCTAGGATGCAGAAATACATCCAGACCTAGAAGAAACACTAAGTCATATGCATTCCAAGGGCCAAGAACTATATTCCTAGGATCCTTGGAATATGTTACATGCCACGAATGCTGACCTCAGCCAAAGGCCTTCTCCCAGTTAAGACTGGTTCAATCCAGCTGGGCCAGCTATGATCAGCTGTCCAAAGGGAAAAGGAAATAAAGTTCTAGGGACAACCATATTCATCTCATATCTCTATAGAGATTATATTAGAATTATAATTTCAGTGATGAGTTGTAGGTAGCCATATGCAAATATCCAATGGAATCTGCTCTTAGAGAAAGCTAGTATTTGTAAATTAAAGCAGATTTTGAATTGATCTTGCTAACGAGGAGACTTTGTCAGGGTTGTGAATAAAATTGTACAAATTAAAGAAAAACAAAATCGTACTTCTTTGTAAGTAAAACTTTAACTCATAAAGTGTTTTAATCAGTAATATTTATCGTTTATTTACTTATAATTCAGGAAAAATAAAGCTATAGGGATGTATTATTTACTAAATATTAAAGTTTGCTAATTGATCTGGGAATAATCATTATGAGATACTTAATGCCATCTCTATTCACAGATACAGATAGAGAAACTTAATGTGATTTTTTTAACTTCTTCATGGTCACATAATTATGAAGGCTCAAACTACCACTAGAAAAATTTGTCTGGTTCCAAACTCCCACGCAACACTATTTTTTTCCCTAATAAAATCCCTTATTTCCAGGAGTAGATATAGGAGAATCCTCTGGCATAATATATCTTGACACCATTCCTTCAATATACAACTTTTATTTGAAAACAAATTTGACATATCACCATAAGAATGACCAAAAGACTAAAGTACATCTGACACTAGTTTTCTAATAAATTGGTGTTCTGCTTCTGCAACCATAATGTACTAGCACCTTAGTTCATAAACTTTCAAAGGACAGGGATTTTGCTCATAAAACTCATTTACAAGAGTTAATACAATGTCCTCAGCAAGTTATGAATCTCAAGGTTCTAATAAAAGAGAAAATGATAAAAAAAAATACTTGGAAATTCTTTTTTGTTCTTATAAGTTGAGGTTTTTCATAATGTAAATTAAAAAATCACAATCTCCACATATTAGATAAATAAGCAAATTTTCATTTCAAGAATAAGGTATTTTCTTTATTGAAAATTTTAATATATTGCTCTTTAATGTGGTATTTTCCCTTTTATTTTCTTCATATTTCCTATCTTTTTAAAATTTATGCTAGAATTTCTCATATATCCTAATGACTCTCTAGTATCCTGTGGCTGCTGAGTCTTCAGTTTATTGTAAATTGAATCTCATCACCTGAGACAAAACTGAATGACCCAGAAATATTATAAAAAAATCCTCCATGCCTGAAATAAAAATCTCTAAAGGTCTATAAAGGTCATTCATAAGTTTATCAATGTTTTCTTAACTGTCTCAAATGTTACTTCATTTATCCATTCTTTGATAACTCATTGGTAAATTTATTTATCAAACATTCTTTCAATCTTCAGACACAAATGGTGACTGCCTTCATCTGTTTTAAAATGAATCAATGTAGCATAATGAGAAGAGCCTGGTTTTGGGGTCATGGTGTCTAAAAATTGGATCCTGGCTTTCCTATTTACTCTGTGAACTTGGCTAATATTTAAACTCTCTGAGATTCAGTGTACTAATCTATAAAATAATCATAATCATATCTCTCTATAAGAGTGGTTGAAATATTAAAAATAATACATTTTATTTCACAAATCCCAAATACACTATATGATAGGCATTATCTATTTTTGAACACACTGATCCATATTTACGCATTTTAATTAGCGCTTCCTTTGAAGTGAACACGTATGCAATTAATTTCCTGAAAATCTATATATAGTCTCATTAAATTATATCTATATATTGATTCCAGTGTTTCCTCTCCATCCTATACTTAAGTCAATGAAAGTGAATCATCTAAAGTTGGTCATAAAAAAAGACTCTAGATTTTTAATATTAGCCAGTTATATTGTAAATGTAAATGATAATTAACATATGTTTTGGATTTAATGTATTACAGTAGGCATCAAAACTCAGCACATGTGTGTATGTGTGTGTGTGCACGTATCTATGTAAATACTTTAATTATTTTATTTTTTAAACTTTTTAAACTTAGGTAAACTGTAAGTACATTTCACTGTATGTACCAAGATTATGATTTACTGCTGGAGAAATCTGTGTTAAATTTGGAACGTGATGTGAAGCCACAGCAATAAGGTTGTGAAGTCTGGTGTAGAGCACCAGACTCTGTGACTTGCTTTGTTGGCAAGGAGCAACAGCTGGGCCTGGGTTCCTCTGGATCCTATCAGATCTCCTCCTTCAGCTTCTCTTTGTTCCAGGACATGTGTGTATGAAAGAGTCATAATTGGGTTCCAGTTTGATCTCATCAATTCAAGTTTTCCTTGTTGGATCTAGTTGATCCTCCCAACTTCCTATGCCATATCTAGGTTTCCTTTCTGATTACTGTATTCCTGACCTTCAGGCCCACCATTTGACAAAGAGGCAAGAACCTTCCATAGACATCTTCATGTAATCCACAAATGCTTAAGATCTAATTCCTATAATAAATCCTTTACTTCATATCACTCACAGTAGTTCCTACTTCCTTGATTGAACTTTGAGACATAAATCCCAGGTATATCCAGTATATAGGAGAAACATATAATACAAAATATTATAAAACTAAATGAGCAATGGTAACAGAAAATGGCTAAGGTATATCAGAGAAATGCAAACAGTAAAAAAATGGGGACTGTAATCTTGGCATCAGGCAAAGTATACTACTCAGACCCAAAAGTCTTTGCACCCAAGTAACAAAGAATACAGCTTCATCTGAAATGCATGTAGCCCTTTCATAAGAATTGATAATATACAGGTTCACAATCCAAGTTTAATGAATGTATAAAACAAAAGTGATACAAATAAAAGCCAGACCACAAATAAAATAAATATTGAAATTATTATAAAAATGCAAAGGTCCTTCCACTTATGTGTTTGTTTGTTTGTTTTCTATTACACTGTAATATAACACTCAGGCTAAAAAGGAAATAAAAATAAAAGCAGAGTTTCTAAAAAGTAATGATAACAAAAATCCTACCTATTAAAATCTTTAAAAAAAGGTGTTTTTAAAGAGTGGAACAAAGATAGAGAAGTAGAATAATAAAAAAGCATAAGTTAACTATCAAAGCAAAGAAAAAATGTGAAGAAAGAGACTTATTTGCTCAAAATTAGCCAAATAAATTTGTTAACATAGATCAGGAGTCAGAAATCTTTTTCTGTGTTGGTCCAGAGAGAAAATATTCTCAGCTATGTGAGTCAATACTGTCTCAACTATTCAACTCTGCCATTTTTGTGTGAAAGCAGCCACAGATGAATAAGCATGGCCATATTTTGCCCTGGCTCAGAGTTTGCTGATGCTATCCTAGATGATATGGAAAATTTCCAAAGAAAATGTAATTTATCAAAAATGAATCTTATAAATAAAAGAAGTTTAATTAAATAAATTTCCATTAAAGACATAGAGAATATGATTTTATCTACCCTTTCAACAAGGAACCAAATTTAAATGGTGTTACAGATAAACTTTATCAAAATATGAAAGGCCAGATCATCATGGTGCTCCTTGTCATGTACTTTAATTGTCTGGATCATATAAAAAGAAGTATGATTAAAATATTATTTTAATAAAACAAGATGAGCATTGATTTAGCAATCTAAATATTAAAATATTAACAAAAAGAATCCAAAAAGACATTACAATTATTTACTATAATTAAGTGAAGTTTAATACAAAAATGCAAGAATTATTCAATATAAAGAAACAGAATAACATGATTCACCATTAAATATATCTAAAGAGAAAAATCATGTGGTTATCTTTAGTATGAACAGCATTTCAACAAATTTAACAACCATTCTTGATTTTGTCACACCCATCTATATACTTATCACCTACTTTACCTATCTATCCATCTATCTATCTGCCATCCATTATATTATGTAGCTATCTAGTAAGCCATTGTTTTACTTGTAACACTAACATCATTCCTGCTAAAGTCAAAAATAAGGGAAAAAATGCCCTCTATTCAATACCATTTAAAAATATGTATGTCATCCAATGCAATTAGAAAAGCAAAAGATAAGAGTCATAAGAAACAGAAGAGAAGAAATAATGATCTTTCTATTTACTAATAATATACCTGGAACACCAAGAAAATTGGTGTTAAAACTGAAACAGAGAAAAAAAGAGAATTTAATAATCCAGCAGGATATAAATTGGCATAAAAAATAGCCTTAAATATATATTTAAAATAGTCATTTAAAAGGCTTAATAGAAGAAAAAAATCTATGTTAGCAACAAAGAAAGATAAACCATCTAGAAATAAAGTTGGCAAAAGTATGAAGATCTATGTGAGGCAAACACTTCAAAATTATAGAAGTTAATTTGGTGAGCAACTAAGAATATGATTTTTTTGTTACAGAGAAAGTAGTTTGGATTTTATTGGGAGGTGGAGCAGTGTTAGACAATGCTAATAAGAGGCTGTGATTTTATGGCTGTTAACTGAGATGGGGTGAAACTGGTCATGAGAAATAAATTGTTTAAATAGGTGTAATAAGAGAACTAAGGAAGGGTCACCCGTATGAACACTGAAGTCACTCTGAATGATGTCAGGAATATTAATGAAGAGAAACACAGTGAACCAAGTGTGCAAACCATCAGTGTATGAAGGGGAGTATCTCAGAACAAGGAGATCTCTAGATGAGTATGACATTAAGAATGTGATATTATGCTTTATAATTTGTGATCAGATTATTTGCTCTTTCCTCAATGTTTCCTTAGTACTTTAATTACTGCTTTGGTAAAACATATATTTTAATTACCATTGTTTGCTCTTACATTCTTCTTCTTGTTGACTGAAAAAAAATGCACAACATGAGAGTTGTGAGTTAAGTTTTATTTGGGGCAAAATGAGGACTATAGCCCAACAGATACAGCATCTTATATAGCTCTGTGAAACTGCTCCAGAGAGGTAGGGAGGAAGGTCAGTATATATGTGGCTTTGGTGCAGGGGGAGTACATGAAATCAAGCACATGTTTTTTGCAGAAGGTTGTTGCTAGTCTCGTGAAGGTTAGTGCTAGTCATGAGGAGCAGACGTCACCAGGAAGGATTTTAGTGCTTTTCTAGATACAAGGAGATGCAAGAATTGGGCTCATAAGTCTTCTCCTGAAAATACCTAACTATCTGAAGACCTGTTCTGCCAGTTTTTCCCAGAGCAGAGTGCCTCATTCGTGATCTCCACCTTGAACTCCTTTCAGGTGGTGTTGAAAGTCAGCAACTGCAGTGGCTCATAATTTGATCCTTGTAGAAGTAGATGGCAAGTGCCAATTTGTAGGTGACATTGTCTTTGGGAGTATGTTGAAATTTGTAGGCACTTATCTTTTTTATAGGTTGGTATTCTCTGAAGAGTGAAATTATATATTGAACCTAAGAGAATAATTTCCCAAAGGATAGGAAGGAGGTCTTGTATGTAATTCAAAAATGCAAATAAGAAAATGAAGATTAGGATGTTACATTCTTAACATTTTTTATGTAAAAAATAGAGGAGGGTAGTTTGGCTTTTTTTTTTAAAGGAGGTATTGTGATTTTAGGCTGCAGGACTACACAGGCCATCAAATCACAACATGATTTGTCTGTGACTTATGAATCTCAAAGTTTAATAGGAACATTGACATCATAATGTTCCTCATAAGAAGAACAATTAAAACTTCATTATGAAAAAGTTAAATAACTGGACGAGTACATTTTAGAAAAGAAAAGCAAGAAGACTCTTCAGATATTTAGCATGTTGAGCTCTAAAAGAAGATATCATGTTACCAAATTATCCAGAATAAATGGATGGAGATTATAAAATGTTTAAACCTGGAGAACAACTCTTCAGGTCTTGTATTTGGGAATAATCTTCCCTAGGAAAGAATAAGCTTCTCTTTACTTGATTGATGTAAGTGAAGACTTGAACTCCATCTCTTTAGGGACAATACAGAATGTTCCCCTCTTCAGGAATAAGACAAATGGTTTCTAAGACTCCTTATAACCCTTATAGTTAATAATTCTGTATATTATTTGATATAATAAATAATATGTTAGTAAATTACTTGAATTAATATCTCATTTCCATATACCAACTCCTACCCAAAGTAGAATTTAAGTATAATTTCATTATTATATTTGATCTCGATGAAAAAAACAGTAATTTCATTGATTTTTTAAGATAATATCAAGAGAAAAAATGTACTTTGAGTTCACTACCATGAAAATAATTCCACCTAATCCTATAAAGCCAAGAATAAAAAAAAAAAAACATTATGCCTTGATGTCAAGGGCTGAAAGTAAATTTTTGGTGTTTAGAAAATGAATTTCTTTGTCCTGTTAATTTCTATGGGAGAAGTAAGTTGGTCTCACTTTATAGGCAAACATTTATAGGTAATGCTTTTGAATTTACATGAAGTTAACAGGTCTTTTGTAAGTAATAATTCTTAAATTAGGATAGAAGGAGAGGAAGACATTACTTATAGTACATATTTTAAAATCCATAAAATTGTATGATACTATAAGCAAGAAAATAATTATGTAATAACCAGCCATTAAATTCAAGGTCACAATTTCCTGGGAGGGATGGATATTTATTAATATTCATACTCCTGTTATAATTTCTAAAATACATTATGGATTATAAGTTCACTGTTAAAAATAGTTTCAGCAAAAATACAGAATATCAAATCTATCTTGAATGAAGAGATCATCTACATTTAGACAGACATACACGATACATCTTTAAACAAACCACTAGTATAATTACTTCTAAGCATTATTCTACATACTTGGGAAGAATTTCCAAGTGAAGTATCAATTTACATCTTCTGAAAAGAAAAAATATGTAATAAATTACAAATAATTTTAAAACAGTGAACAAAACAGCTTACATTGATGTTTTTCAAGTGTTTTGTATATCTATATTTCTTTTCAAAATTAATTCATATTTATTTATGCATTATATTAGAAAGAGGAAATTTAAGGTCATTCTCAAGGAAAACAAAAGCCAAAACTTGAGGTGGAGTAGCCTTGACTTTAAAAATGAGAAATAAAGTGTATAGATTTGCTATTTATCCTGAAAGCAGTTTTACAATAAAAATACTATATGTACAAGTTGTAGTTTGATCATTTCTGACCAACTTGTGGATTGAGTCAAAGATTTTAAGCAATAAATCAGTACCATATTTTTTTAGTGAAGTAAGTAGATTATATGGTTAGGCGTCATCAAAATTTTGTTGCAGTTTTATTGTCTGTTTTATTTTAAATTATTTCTGAGATAGGCTGTTGTATTTGATACAACATAAGATAATTTTTTAAGTTTCATGTGTTTTTCATTAATCTTATGTAAAGAATACTACAGTGGTTATGTTGATATCCACACATTTTGGAAATGATTCTTTTAACTAGCAGTGAAGCAAAGCAGAAATAATGTGATAACAAAGCTCACAATTGAGTGAAAATTACTTTTGTTTTATTGTACATCCAGAAAATATATTTTATACAAATTGTGCTCCCTGTTAATTGTATTCAAGACTTAGGGTATATATGTTATTAGAACTTTTAAATTAAGTCCTATGCTTTCAAAGAGTATCTGCATAAAAATGTATAAAAGCTTTCTTTGATGCAAAGGGAAGGGAAAATCAACTAATGTTAATTATTAATTCAACTTAAATTTTTATTAAACTTAATGTTAAATTTTGGTACACCAAAATCTTTAGCTAGGATTGATTTCTTTCATGTTCTGAATATAACCAGTAATTGGTTATTTCTGTTTTCTAAATGTCATTTCTGTTATATATAAATCAGGGGTTACGTGTATTTATAAATCTATTTCCAGTATCTTATAGAATCTTATATAGCTGTAAGATAAATAAGCATCTTAACAGCATTTTATGTATATATTATATATATTTCTATAAGATACTGAATAGATATAAATTTTATATAGTAGCAGGTAGAAGGTGAATAGGAATAAAAGTCAGTTGTTTATTTATTTTTAAAATGTTACTCTATTTACTGTTTTAAAATGAATAAAACATGTAAACAAACCAATCAGCCAAAGAAACAAATGAACAAAGCCAAATATCTATGAGAAATCTACTTTAAAAATCAATGGGATATCCTCTAAAGGGATTTAGAGTATTATATTTTAAACTGTTATTCTGAAAGAATATTTTGTGACTTCACAGCACAAACCTTTTTGGAAAATTTATTTAATGCCATTTCTGTACATATATAGAACATAATTTAACCAAGAATACTCATTGAACTTGGCCTTAATGCATATTTTTTCTAAGCATCTCTAATGTATTGCCTAAAAGAGAGATAAAGTGGTATAATTGATTGTATACGCTTTAAATTTTAAATTGAAGAACACAATATCATAGTAATAAAAGAAAGACTATGCTGGGGAGTCACACCAGCAAAAAGGTAGCAAAGGAATTTCTATCCACTAGTCACCTCACATCAACTTGAACAACTCTCTGTGCACAAAAATCCCTTCACAAGAGCCAAGGATTCCAGCCCCCATTTCATCCAGGCACCTGCTGGTTCCAGCAGCCCCATGACACCAGACTCCAAATGGGCCCTCAGAAATCCATGTCTCTGTTAACCCTCCCCCAAACCTTGATAGCCCAACCCTGAGAGAGACACCTTCCCTGTGGGAAAAGGACAGTAAAGTGAGTGCCTGACTTCACTGTGGACCCCAGAGCTGGCCTGCCTCAGCACCAGGCCAACTCTCTCAAGGTTCCTGCTAAACCAGGGTTCCCCCACCCCCTCTCACCCCAGTGTCTACTTGCTCCAGTGGTCCCAGTAGCTCCAAAGGATATTCTTGGTACCAAGTTGCTGGTAGGCTCCCACAAACCCAGAATTTGGCTCAACCCTGTGCATGCCTATTGTAACAGCCCCAGCCTCCCTGCTGGCTCCCAGGAACCCAGGACCCTGTCTCACCTGGCACCTGCTGACTCTAGTGGCAACTTCCACAGCACCAGACCCCTGCTGCGAATCCAGGCTCCAGGCTCAGCCCAGTGCCTGCCGGCTCCAGTGGCCCCTGACAGCTTCCATGGCTGGGGGTGGCTTTATTGGTGCCAGGCTCTCAGAAAGCCCCTGCAAACTCAAACTTCCAGCCCACATGGGTGCTATCCAGCTCCAGTAGTGCCACATAGCTCAGTAGCCAGAGGTGGCCCCTACAGCTCCAGGTAAGCTTCCTCTGCCCTAGATTCCTTAGGGGTTCTCACAAACTCAGGCCCCTGAACCACTCCAGCACCTGCCAGCTACCATGGCCCAAGGGGGCTCCCAAGACCCCACCACAGCATCAGCCACCTTCCATGGAACCTGGCTCCTGTCAGGTTCCCATGAACCCATGTTCCTGACTCACTCCACACTGAGTGGTTCATGTCTGCCCAGGTGGCTTCAGGAAAACTTCAGCAAACCCAGGGTCCAGCACATCTCAACACCAGCTGACCCCTGCAACCCTGGGTGACTCTTGTGGACTCAAGCTCCCAATCAATGCCTTTAAATCCAGGCTTCAGGGAGCACCTCTGAGCCTGGATTCTAGCAGGGCCCAGAACCAGGCTGAGTACCACTGTCCTGGGCTTTTGACACACACCAGCACTAGGGTGCCCAAGGGCTCCAACAGCAAGTCCACTTACAGATACAACCAGACTGCCCACCCAGCATCTCTAGACAGGCTGACTGGTAAAGGGCTTTGCCTGCTGTAGTCACTCTATGAAGATTGGGAGACGTACCATTGTCTTCAAATGCACAGACAGCAAGGCAATGCACAGGACTATAATTAACTAAGGAAAAATGACACGACCAAAAGAAACTAATAACATGCCAATGACTGACCCTAAATAAATGGAGATCTATGAACTATCTGACACAGAATTAAAAATAATTCTCAAAGAAATTCAGTGGACTACGAAAAGTCACATGTACACAACTAACTGAAATTAGGAATAAAAATGAATGAACAAAATGAGTAAAAACAAAGAAATAGAAACAATTTTTAAAAATCAAGCAGAAATCCTAGAGTTGAATATTACCACAGAAATGAATACATCAACAGAGAGCTTCAACAGCACACCTGAAGAAACAAGTAATGAACTCAAACACAGGCCATTTAAAATAATATAGTCAGAGGATCAAAAAGAAAAAAAGAATGAAAAAGAGCAAAGAAATCCTACTTCGATTTTGGGATATCATTGAAAGAAACAATCTATGTACTACTGGAGTTCTAAAAGAAGGGAGGGAGAAAGAAGCAATAGTTTATTAAAAGAAATAATGATTGAGAATTGCCCAAATCTGGAGACGATTTAGACATCTGAGTTCATGAAGCTAATAGGTCATTGCAAATTTTCAAGCCAAAACAATCTTCTTCAACACACATGATAATAAAACTATCTAAAATCAAAGATAAATACATCATTTTCAAATCACCAAGAGAAAAATATATTCTCACATATAAGGGAACCCTATAATGTTATCAGTGGATTTCTCAGCAGAAACTTTTTAGGCCAAGAGAGAGTGAGATGATATATTCAAAGTGCAGAAAGAAAAAAAAAAAACCCTGCAAACCAAGAATACTTTACCTAGCAGAAGCTGTCTTTCAGGAATGCAGGAAAAATAAAGACTTTCCCCCTAAAACCCAAAAAACAAAAGTTGAGGGAGTTTATCACCATAAGACTGGCTTTACAAGAAATGCTGAAAGGAGTTTTTCAAGCTGAAATAAAAGGATACATATTAAAGAAAATATATGAAAATATAAAATATGCTTCAAAGGTGAGTGCATAGTCAAATTCAGAATATTGTAATATGGTGCTGTGTTAATCACATAACTAGTATCATAGAGAAAGATCATAAGAGACTACTAGGAGCAATTATATGCCACCAAATTGGAGAACCTAGAAGAAATGGATAAATTCCTAGAAACATACAAGCTACCAAGACTGAATCATGAAGAAATAAAAAATCTGAACAGACTAATTGCTAGTAAGAATATTGAATCAGTAACCATCCCAACAGCAACAAAAAATTCCAGTACCAGATGGTTTCACTAGTGAGTTCTACCAAATATTTAAAGAAGAATTAGTACCAATCCTTCTCAAACTCTTCCAAAAAATAGAGGAGGGAATATTCCCAAACTTATTTTAGGATGCCATAATTTCCTTGATACCAAAACCAGATAAGAACACTACAGCCAATATCCATGATGAATACAGAGGCAAAACTTCTCTGCAAAATACTAGCAAACTGAATTCAATGGTACAGTAAAGAAAGCATACACCATAACCAAGTAGGATTTATCCCTGTGATACACAGATGGTTCAACACATGCAAATCAATAAATGTGATACACTACATTAATAAAATGAAAGATAAAAATCATAGAATCATCTCAATAGAGGCAGAAAAATCTTTTGACAAAATTCAACAATTTTTCATGATAAAAACTCTCAACTAATTGGGTATAGAAGGAACCTACCTCAACATAATAAAGGTCATATGTGACAAACCCACAGCACACATCATAGTCAGTGGTGAATGGTTGAAAGCTTTCCTGCTAAGATCATGAGCAAAGCAAGGGTGCCCACTCTCACTGCTCCTTTTCAATACAGTACTAGAAGTCCTAGCAAAAGCAATTAGGTAAATAAATTAAAGGCATCCAAATTGAAAAGAAAAGTAAACTGTAACTGTTTGCAGATTTGATCTTATATATAGAAAACACTAAAGACTCCATCAAAAAACTTAGAACTAATAAACTAATTCAGTAAAGTTGCAGGATAGAAAATCAACATACAAAAAATAGTTTCATTTCTATACACTAACAACAAACTATCTGAAAAAGAAATAAAGAAAACAATTTCATTTACAAAAGCATAAAAAATAAAACAGTATAAAATACATAGGAATACATTTAACCAAGGAGGTGAAAGATCTGAAAATTATGACATTGATGAAAGAAATCAAAATGACACAAATAAATGGAAAGACAGTCTGTGTTCATAGATCAGAAGAATTAATGTTGTTAACATGTCCGTACTACCCAAAGCCATCTAGAGATTCAGTATAATCCCTATCAAATTTTTAATTACTTTTTTACAGAAACAAAAAAAATAGTCCTAAAATTTGTAACGAACCACAAAAGATTCCAAATAGCAAAGCAATCCTGAGAAAGAAAAACGAAGTTGGAGTCAATATTATCTGAAAAAAGCTGAAAAAAAACCCCCAGAAAGACTATGTTAAACTTAAAAGAAAACCTAACATAATGTCTTTTAATATTCTTTAATGGCATATTGTGTTTTGGTGTATATGTATGCATATGTACCATATAATATTAAGTAACTTTAGCTACAATTCCTTCTTTCACTTTAGTATAAAATCACATAATAATGAAGATTATGAAAAGCTAGAATTCATTATGCGATTTTAGTTGGGAATACTGTAAAACCTTTACATGTATTTATTTAGTTTTTACTACAATCCTATTAGTTAGGCACTATTATTATTCACATTATATAGATGAGGAAACAGGCACAGAAAGGATAAATAACTTTTCTGTCACATAACTAGTTAGCGGCATAGCCAGTACTTAGAGCTAGGCATCCTGGCTCTAAATCATATTTTTAACCCCTGGGTGATAGTGTTTCTTTGCTCTTATGTGCTATGCTACTACTTATAGTAATACAGTGATTTATTTCATTTTTTTAATTTAAAGCATCTTTTCTCTGCTTATCTTCCAAAAACTGAAGTAGAATCTGCAATAAGTTGAATACTAAAACTTTAGTGCATTACTTTAAAGAATAAAATTCACTTCAGATAACTATTATATATTACTATTTGTATCACCTTGAACAAAGAAATTTGATTTCAAATATCACAGTATTTTGCAAAGTTCCTCTACATTTTAAGAAAAAGTGAAAGAATTCAGTCGTATGGTGTTTATTGTATTAAACTTTAAATATCTGTCAAGATATATCAAAGATTAATGATAAAATGCATTCAGAGAGTATGTTTGTCAAGTATATATTAACAGAATTCTACATATGAATTACTGCAGTGGCGGATTTAAAGGAGATAAAAATTATTGAGGATTATGAATTAAAGACATAACATAGAGGGTGAAGCATAAATAGATGGTGAGCTAAATAATAGCAGGAAACAGTGAATGTTATGAGAAAGAAGAAAAAGGAAGAAAGAAACAAATGCAGGATGTGATTTATAAAAGTAAAATAGTTAAAACTTTGGTTATTAGGCACTTGATAATCAAAAAATTATAGAGCTTTAAAGTTGTACAGGTAGTTAGAGGAAATTTAGCTCTATATTTTGAATTATATAATTCCTAAAGATCTATAGCATCCAAATTTCCAAAACATTTTTCTCAAGTGATGATTCCAAAAAAGCTTTTACCAGCTCTATTCATGGGAAACTCAATATATTTGAATGCAGCCTATTTCATCTTTGTTATTTCTAACTCATTTTCTTCCTTAAATTGATAACTAAAATTGTTTTCTTTAGTGATCCTATATTTGCCCAGGAGATTAAAAAGTATTCAAAGCTAATGCTTATTTTAAGTGACACTTTTAACACTGTCATAAGATACATAGTCAGGAACAACACTGGGTGCATTATAAACCATGTCTCCAAATATCCTTGCCAGCTAACATAAAAGAACAAGAAGGAAAAAATAATAATTTCAACATGAAGCTGCAAAATTAGTATAACTTAAAGACAGATAATTCAAATTGCAAAATAGCAGTGAGTAAAAAGTGAAATATCACCTAATTGCTGTGTGTAGCATCTTCGGCTGCCACCCTACCTCAGCCCAGCTACAAGGCTTTGAGAAGAGCAAATGCAGACAGAAAATCTGCAGGGAAAACAGAAGAGAGAGACAAGTAAAGGGCCAGGAGTATGATTCTGAATAACCACCAAGAAGATTAAATCCACTCTAAACCAAAAACACAAACAGTGTCTAGACAGATTAAATCATGGTCTACAGGGAAAAGAGTCAAAGTATCAGTTACTTGAAAAGGTACAATTTAAAGCTACATGTGCTATTTAAAGAGGCCAGTTAAATTTTAAAGGATTGCATGATTTAAAGGCCAGTTCTTACAATACACAGATTCTGTGGGAGGAAAAAAAAAAAGGCAAAAAGAAAGGAAAAGCATCCTTTAGCAATTGGTAGAAAGAAAAGGGGGAATCTTAAGGTACTGAAAGACAAACATAAACCATAAATTTGGCATTCTCACAAAACCTCCCACATCCCTGGAACAAACTTTTTTTTTTTTTTAAATATGCTAAAGTAACTGGACTTTGCTATCTTGACAGAAGAGAGCACCATTAAACTATTCATCTTATGACATACTTCATTATCATAAAAGTCAGTAAGAAGAAAGTAAAGTCTTTACATAGCTACAGCAGAAAATCTAGAAACAAAATTCCAAACATATCAAATAAAGAACAATACCCAAAAAAAAAAAAAAAGAACAATACCCAATTGAAAAACAGTTATGAGCCAATAGAAAATGTAAGTCAACTCTCCAGAGTTAAATATACTCAAACAAGCCTCAAGTACATGCAAAAATATGTTAAATCAAAAATTAAAAAACTAAAAAAATGGACAAAAGGAGAGACTAATGAAGAAAATTGAAATCAGAAAGATATGGAAGAAAACCACAAAATCTCAGAGATGAAGAATAAATTTCAAAGTCCCCAAGGAGATTAGATGCATATGAAAATTTAATAAAGAACACTGGAAAGAGAAAAAAAAGTAATCAAAAAAGGAGTATGACAGAAAGAAAAAAAGTTAGTAGAGATGGAAAGAATTGGCAAAGAATCAAATATATTTAAATTGTCAGAGTTCCTGAAGGTAAAGAATTAAACCATGTTAAACAAAACAAAACAAATTACAACCCAAGGAACTTTCCAGAAATAGAAAGAAGAAAACAAAAATAAAAATATGGAAATTTTTGTAAAGGAAGATCAACTTCAAGTCATATACTAGTAAGACTATTAGATTTCAAAACAAACAGAAATAATTTATCAAGACCTGGATGAGAAAAAAGATCAAATAACTTAGAGAAGTAAAAGTAGCAGACTCTTATCAGACTTCAAAACCTGAATGTAAAAGAAAGTAACAGTGGAGCATATTAAAAAGTAAATAAATAAATGAAAGAAAATGTGAACCACAGATGTTATATCCAGCTTATCTACATTTTAAATATCAAGGTATTAGAAAAAAATAGTTTTCAGCATACAGGACCTTAGAGAATTCTTCACCCTCAGCCCTTCTTAAGGAATCTACTACAGGATAAATATAATTCAACCAGAAATGACTTGTAGGAATTTTAAAACATGTAACAGTGATGACAGTGGAAAATAGAAAATGAAAACATTAATTTTCATATGGGTAAAAGGTCTGTATTAAAGGATATCACATAAACTGATAAATTAAGTTGTTAAAGGTCTGAGGTCATTGAAAAACATAAGCAAAAAGGTAAGAACTAAAAGGTAAAAAATACAAACCTTCCTAAATAAAACAAATAACAAGCAAACAGATAAAGGAGAAGAGAATACACATCTTGTAGTGAAATAAATGTAGCAAATAAAAAACCCCAGAAAATTATAAAATATTACTACAAGGTTAGAAAAATCTTATCAGTCATAGCAGTAAGAAAGAATGGGGTTAACTCACCCGTTTAAAAAAAAGAAAAAACAAAACCCCAAGATTTTCAAGATGGCTTCCAGAGAAGACCTAACTATGTGTTGTATATGAGACTCATCTAAAACAAAGTAAAACAGAAAGGCTGAATATAAAGTAATCCAAAAATGTATTGCAGGCAAATGGAAACAAACAAATAAAAGGCACAGATAGTGATCCTACTATAAGACAAATTGGAATCCAAATGTTAGAACATTAAACATGAAAAAGCACTTTTGAATGTTAAAAGCCACAAGTCCTGATAAAGATATAAAATGTATGAATATTTAAGCATAAAAATAACACATAAATCACCTTAACGATGCACTTACTGTAAGAGATGTGATGAGACACAGATAGAAACACAATAATAACAGCAAGTTTAAATACATCACCTCAGTACAAGACAGATCAAGTTGATGAAAAAGATAGGTGGAGAGAAAAAGGTCTAACAACATAATTAACAGGGTAGACTTTATGGATGTATATTGAACACAACACCCTACACAGTTGTCTCAAATGCCTACAACACATTCACAAAATTAGATCATGTATTAGATTAAAAGTATGAGTCACTTTAATAAAGCATAATATTACAAATATAAAAATCACTCTCTGATCATAATGCACTAAGGTTAAAACATACTTTAAAAGAAAACATGAAGGCCATTTCTGTTTTCAGCTCTGACATATGAAGAGCTTGAAAGGCATTACTCCCATTCTTACACTAAGAAAAAAGCTAACTGAAAATCAATGAATTTTATTAGACTTATTGGAGAGTTGAGGTAATAGGGCAAACTACCACCTGAAATCTGAAGAAATAGGCAAGTACAGAGAGTCACAACCAAGATCTGATTACCTGGGGCAGAATAATCTAGAGCTATATACTAGTAAAAACACTTAAATGGTAATTTTGACAAATTACTAGAGACTTAGTAAGGATTAGTGAGACAGTGAGAAAACCCAAGGACTGTACTCTTATAAGCCCCCCCGCCCACCTCCCAGCTTTCATAAATTTGGCCTCCAAAAGCCTCACCAAGTTCTCATGGGGAAGAGCCAAGAAAGATCCCTTGTGACTTTGGTAGCACAGAGGAGAAAAGTAAACATTTTGGAATAGATTTAAAGTATTCTCCATTACAAATGCTTGCTCTCCAGGGGAAGAGGCTTAAAAAAGAAATAAAAGCAAAAATAAACGAATGGGGCCTAGTGAAACTTAAAAGCTTTGGCACAGCAAAAGAAACCATTGACAAAAGGAAAAGACAGCCTACAGAATGGGAGAAAGTATTTGCAAATGATGCTACAGACAAGGGGTTAATATCCAAAATATACAAACAGTTCATACAACTCAACATCAAAAAACAAACAACGCAACCAAAAAATGGGCAGAATGTCTAAATAAACATTTTGCCAAAGAAGACATAAAGATAGCTAACAGGCACATGAAAAGATGCTCAACATCATTAATTATTAGAGAAATGAAGATCAAAACCTCAATAGGTATCACCTCACATGAGTCAGAATGGCTAGCATCAAAAAGTTCACACATATCTGGTCAGGGAATTAGATCCCACACACATGCTGCAACTAAGAATTCACATGCCACAACTAAGGAGACCTGGAGCTGCAACTAAGACCCGGTGCAATCAAATAAATAAATAAATAAATGAATAATTTTTTTTTTTTTTAAAGTTCACAAATAAATGCTGGAGAGGATGTGGAGAGAAGGGAACCTTCATACTCTGCTGGTGAGAATGTAAATTGGTGCAGCCACTATGGAAAACAGTATGGAGGTTCTTTAAAAACTAAAAATAGGGCTTCCCTGGTGGCGCAGTGGTTGAGGGTCCGCCTGCCGATGCAGGGGACACGGGTTCGTGTCCCGGTCTGGGAGGATCCCACTTGCTGCGGAGCGGCTGGGTCCGTGAGCCATGGCCGCTGGGCCTGCACGTCCTGAGCCTGTGCTCCGCGACCGGAGAGGCCACACGAGTGAGAGGCCCGCATAAAGCCAAAAAAAAAAAAAAAACTAAAAATAGAACTACCATATGATCCAGCAATTCTACTCCTGGGTATATATCCATCAAAAACAAAAACTCTAATTCGAAAAGGTACAGGCACCCCAATGTTCACTGCAGCACTATTTACAATAGCCAAGACATGAAAACAACCTAAGTGCCCATCAACAGATGATTGGCTTACAATGGAATCTTATTCAGCTATAAAAATGAATGAAATATTATCATTTACAGTAATGTGGATGGATCTAGAGAATATTATGCCTAATGAAACAAGTCAGGCAGACAAAGACAAATACTATATGATAACACTTATATGTGGACTCTAAAAAGTAATACAAATGATTCTACATACAAAACAGAAACAGACTCACAGGCATAGAAAACAAACTTACAGTTACCAAAAGGGAGAGGGGGAGAGAGAAGGCCAAATTAGGAGTATGGGATTAACAGATACAAACTACTATACATAAATTAGTTAAGCAAAAAGGATTCAATGTATAGCACAGAGAATTATACCCAATATATTGAAATAAAAAATAAGGGAATATAATCTGAAAAAAAGTCACTATGCTGTATGAAACTAACACAACATTGTAAATCAACCATATCTCAACGGGGTCTTTTGTGTCTCCATACAAATTTTAAGACTTTCTGTTCTAGTTCCCTAAAAAATGACAATGGTAATTTGATATGCATTGCATTGAATCTGTAGATTGCTTTGGGTAGTATAGTCATTTTCACAATATTGATGCCTCTAATCCAAGAACATGGTATATCTCTCCATCTGTTGGTATCATTTTGAATTTCTTTCATCAGTGTCTTATAGTTTTCTGCATACAGGTCTTTTGTCTCCCTAGGCAGGTTTATTCCTAGGTATTTTATTCTTCTTGTTGCAATGGTAAATGGAAGTATTTCCTTAATTTCTCTTTCAGATTTTTCATCATTAGTGTATAGGAATGCAAGATATTTCTGTGCATTAATTTTGTACCCTGCAGCTTTAGCAAATTCATTGATTAGCTCTAGTAGTTTTCTGGTGGCCTCTTTAGGATTCTCTATGTATAGTATCATGTCACCTGCAAACAGTGACAGTCTTACTTCTTCTTTTCTAATTTGTATTTCTTTTTCTTCTCTGATTGCCATGTCTACGACTTCTAAAACTATGTTGAAAAATGTTGGTGAGAGTGGACATCCTTGTCTTGTTCCTGGTCTTAGAGGAAATGGTTTTAGTTTTTCACAATTGAGAATGATGTTTGCTGTGGGTTTTCCATACATGGCCTTTATCATTTTGAGGTAGGTTCCCTCTATGCCCACTATTGGGAGAGTTTTCATCATAAATGGGTGTTGAATTTTGTCAAATGGTTTTTTGCATACATTGAGATGATCATATCATTTTTATTCTTCAATTTGTTAATATGGTTTATCACATTGATTGACTTACATATATTGAAGAATCCATGTATCCCTGGGATATCGCACCTGATCATGGTGTATGATCTTTTAATGTGTTGTTGGATTCTGTTTGCTAGTATTTTGTTGAGGATTTTTGCATCTGTATTCATCAGTGATATTGGTGTGATTTTCTTTTTTTGTAGTATCTTTGTGTGGTTTTGGTATCAGGGTGATGGTGGCCTCATAGAATGAGTTTGGGAGTGTTCCTTCCTCCAAAATTTTTTGGAAGATTTTGAGAAGATGAGTGTTAGCTCTTATCTAAATGTTTGATAGAATCCACCTGTGAGGCCATCTGGTCCTGGAGTTTTGTTTGTTGCAAGATTTTTTTTTTAACATCTTTATTGGGGTATAAATGCTTTACAATGGTGTGTTAGTTTCTGCTTTATAACAAAGTGAATCAGTTATGCATATACATATGTTGCCATATCTCTTCTTTCTTGCATCTCCCTCCCTCCCACTCTTCCTATCCCACCCCTCCAGGTGGATATATCAGTACAGCTGATATCCCTGTACTATGCGGCTGCTTCCCACTAGCTATCTACCTTTGTTGGAAGATTTTTAATCAGAGTTTCAATTTCATTACTTGTGATTGGTCTGTTCATATTTTCTATTTCTTCCTGGTTCAGTCTTGGAAGGTTATATCTTTCCAATAATTTGTCCATTTCTTCCAGGTTGTCCATTTTATTGGCATAGAATTGCTTATAGTAGTCTCTTATGATGGTTTGTATTTCTGTGGTGTCTGTTGAAACTTCTCCCTTTTCATTTCTAATTTTATTGATTTGTGTCCTTTCCCTCTTTTTCTTGATGAGTCTGGCTAATGGTTTATCAATTTTGTTTATCTTCTCAAAGAACCAGCTTTTAGTTTTATTGACTTTGCTATTATTCTCTTTGTTTCTATTTCATTTATTTCTGCTCTGATCTTTATGATTTCTTTCCTTCTGCTAACTTTGGGCTTTTTTTTTTTTCCTTCTTTCTCTAGTTCCTTTAGGTGTAAGGTTAGATTGTTTGAGGTTTTTCTTGTTTCTTGAGGTAGGACTGTATAGCTATAAACTTCCCTCTTAGAACTGCTTTTGCTGCATCCCCTAGGTTTTGGATCCTCATGTTTTCATTGTCATTTGTCTCCAGGTATTTTTTGATTTCTTCTTTGATTTCCTCAGTGATCTCTTGGTTATTTAGTTATGTATTGTTTAGTCTCCATGTGTTTGTGTTTTTTACGTTTTTTTCCATGTAATTGATTTCTAATCTCATAGTGTTGTGGTCAGAAAAGATACTTGATATGATTTCAATTTTCTCAAATTTACTGAAGCTTGATTTGTGACCCAAGATGTGATCTATGCTGGAGAATGTTCCATGCACACTTGAGAAGAAAGTGTAATCTCCTGTTTTTGGATGGAATGTCCTATAAATATCAATTAAATCTATTTGGTTTACTGTGTTAATTAAAACTTGTGTTTCCTTATTAATTTTCATATTGGATGATCTGTATATTGGTGTGAGTGAGATGTTAAATTCCCCCAGTATTATTGTGTTACTGTCCATTTCCTCTTTTATAGCTGTTAGCAGTTGCCTTGTGTATTGAGGTGCTCCTATGTTGGGTGCATATATATTTATAATTGTTATATCTTCTTTTGCATTGATCCCTTGATCATTATGTAGTGTCCTTCCTTGTCTCTTGTAACATCCTTTATTTTAAAGTCTATTTTATCTGATATGAGTATTGCTACTCCAGCTTTCTTTTGATTTCCATTTGCATTGAATATCTTTTTCCATCCCCTCACTTTCAGTCTGTATGTGTCCCTAGGTCTGAAGTGGGTCTCTTGTAGACAGCATAGAGATGGGTCTTTTTTTTGTATCCCTCAGTTAGCCTGTGTCTTTTGGTTGGAGCATTTAATCCATTCACATTAAAGGTAATTATCAATATGTATGTTCCTATGACCATTTTCTTAATTGTTTTGGGTTTGTTTTTTAGGTCCTTTTCTTCTCTTGTGTTTCCCCCTTAGGGAAGTTCCTTTAGCATTTGTTGTAGAGCTGGGTTGGTGGTGCTGAATTCTCTTAGCTTTTGCTTGCCTGTAAAGCTTTTGATTTCTCCATTGAATCTGAATGAGATCCTTGCCAGGCAGAGTAATCTTAGTTGTAGTTTCTTCCTTTTCATCACTTTAAGTATGTCATGCCGCTCCCTTCTGACTTGTAGAGTTTCTACTGAGAAATCAGCTGTTAACCTTATGGGAGTTCCCTTGTATGTTATTTGTCATTTTTCCCTTGCTGCTTTCAATAATTTTTCTTTGTCTTTAATTTTTGCCAATTCGATTATATGTGTCTCAGTGTGTTTCTCCTTGGGTTTATCCTGTATGGGACTCTCCTTGTTCCTGGACTTGGGTGGCTACTTCCTTTCCCATGTTAGGGAAGTTTTCAACTATAATCTCTTCAAATATTTTCTCGGGTCTTTTCTCTCTCTCTCTTCTGCTTCTGGGACACCTATAATGCTAATGTTGTTGCGTTTAATGTTGTCCCAGAGGTCTCTTAGGCTGTCTTCATTTCTTTTATTCTTTTTTCTTTAGTCTGTTCCATAGCAGTGAATTCCACCTTTCTGACTTCCAGGTAACTTATCTGTTCTTCTGCCTCAGTTATTCTGTTATTGATTCCTTCTAGTGTAGTTTTCATTTCAGTTATTGTATTGTTCATCTCTGTTTGTTCTTTAATTCTCCTAGGTCTTTGTTAAACATTTCTTACATCTTCTCAAGCTTTGCCTCCATTCTTTTTCTGAGGTCCTGGATCATCTTCACTATCATTATTCTGAATTCTTTTTCTCGAAAGTTGCTTATCTCCACTTCATTTAGTTGTTTTTCTGGGGTTTTATCTTGTTCCTTCATGTGGTACATAGCCCTCTGCCTTTTCATCTTGTCTATCTTTCTGTGAATGTGGTTTTTGTTCCACAGGCTGCAGGACTGTAGTTCTTCTTGCTCTGCTGTCTGCCCTCTTGTGGATGAGGCTATCTAAGATGCTTGTGCAAGTTTCCTGATGGGAGGGACTGGTGGTGGGTAGAGCTGGCTGTTACTCTGGTGGGCAGAGCTCAGTAAAACTTTAATCCACTTGACTGCTGATTGGTGGAGCTGGGTTCCCTTCCTGTTGGTTGTTTGGCCTGAGGCAACCCAAAACTGGAGCCTACCTGTGTTCTTTGGTGGGGCCAATGGTAGACTCTGGGAGGGCTCATGCCAAGGAATACTTCCCAGAACTTCTGCTGCCAGTATCATTGTCCCCACGGTGAGCCACAGCCAACCCCCACCTCTGTCGGAGACCCTCCAACACTAGAATTTAAGTCTGGCTCAGTCTCCCCTGGAGTCATTGCTCCTTCCCCTGGGTCCCGATGCACACACTACTTTGTGTGTACCCTCCAAGAGTGGAGTCTCTGTTTCCCCCTGTCCTGTTGAAGTCCTGCAATCAAATACCCCTAGCCTTCAAAGTCTGATTCTCTAGGAATTCCTCCTCCCTTTGCTGGATCCCCAGGTTGGGAAGCCTGACGTGTGGCTCAGAACCTTCACTCCTGTGGGTGGCCTTCTGTGGTATAAGTGTTCTCCAGTCTGTGAGTCTCCCACCCAGCAGTTATGGGATTTGATTTTACTGTGATTGTGTCCCTCCTACCAACTCATTGTGGCTTCTCCTTTGTCTTTGGATGTGGGGTAGCTTTTTTGCTGAGTTCGTGTGTCTTCTTGTCGATGATTGTCCAGCAGCTACTTGTGATTCTGGTGTTCTCACAAGAGGGAGTGAGAGCACATCTTTCTAGTCTACCATCATGGTTTCTAATCGAACTCATTGATTTTAAGAGAAAGATAGATGAAAGATGATAGACAGATGATAGATAGATAGGTTTCTAAAGACTCTTCTCAAAGAGGATTCATGGATATTTGGAGTCATAGCTAATTTAAGGGTTGGAGGAGAGAAAATATGAGATAAGCCTAGAACATCTTGTAGTTCCAGAAATAAGGCAATGTTTAAAAAAAAATTTTTTTAATGGACAGACTAGTCAACTTGTTGGAACTCCTAAAGATGAAAATTGGAACAATTTGAACCACAAATATATGAAGATAGTAATATAATAATAAAATATATTCGATAGCATAAAACAAATATGAATGAGTCTATACTAATAGAAATAAATATTTAAATAAATAAATATATGGGGGAGTAGGAACAGCTCTTCCTTACATAAGAATTCCAAATATTAAATGGAGAAGAAAAGAGAAATAACAATCACCATTAGTCAAATATCACAGTAATGATGATTGCAGACAAAGTCCTCACATGGATGGAAAAGGTAGCATGTGAATGTTTGAAATATGGTATATGCATAGTTTCAAAGTATTTTTCCCCAAGATATTAATTTTTTTAACATCTTTATTGGAGTATAATTGCTTTACAATGGTGTTAGTTTCTGCTTTATAATAAAGTGAATCAGCTATACATATATATATATATATCTCCCCGTATCTCTTCCCTCTTGTGTCTCCGTCCCTCTCACCCTCCCTATCCCACCCCTCTAGGTGGTCATACAGAGTGAAGTAAGTCAGAAAGAGAAAAACAAATACCGTATGCTAACACATATATATGGAATCTAAAAAAAAAAAAAAAAAAAAGGTCATGAAGGACCTAGGGGCAGGACGGGAATAAAGACGCAGAACTATTAATTATTATAAAGAGAGAAAAAAAAAGGTAATTTGGCACTGGAGAAATTCCATAATGGTCACAGTTACTATTACCTGTAATAAATAAGACATGTTGACATCATGGTGTGATGCACTGAGAAGAACATAGCACTTCTGAAGTAGTCTAGTCAAAATATGTTTCTTTATTCTAATCATGAGGAAACATCAGGCAATCCCAAACTGAGGGACCTTCTATGAAATAACTGACCAGTGGCCACTGAAGTGTTAAGAAAGATAAGAAAAACTTGGGAACTTCCACAAATTTAATGTGAATTTTTTAATCCTGAATCACACACACACACACACAAAAGTCATTATTGGGGGAAAAAAACTAATGAAGTTCTGCAATTTAGGTAATAGTGTTGGGCCCTTGTTAATATCTAGCTTTCGGTAAGTGTATTATGGCTATGTTAGATGATAACGACAGAGGAGCCTGGGTTAAGGGTGAATTGAAACTCTCTGTAATATTTCTGCAACTTTTTATAAACCTAACATGAGTTCAAAACTAAAACTTTGAAAAATATGATAGTTACGTCTCTCTTGGTTTTTCATTTACACCAGACTAAATATCATCAGTCTCCACAAACAATTCCCATATTGTATGGGTCTATTGTCCTTTCTTCTGTCCAATATCGTTTTAAAGTCTCTCATTTGTTTCTATTTCTTTCAAACTGTGTAAAGAGGACTATTCAAAAGACCAGTTTATAGCTGAGAAACACTCAAAAGACCAGCTAAAGGCAAGGTAATATTGCATCAAAAACATCTCCCAAGTCCCTATCCTATAGAAATAAAAATGCCATATAAACTAGCATATAAAAACAACTTCTATAAGCTAATCAATAAAAACTAGGTAACAAGGTATTCTCATAAGCCACAAACTAGAAGTAGTCACCAAGAGCAACCCTGTTTATAGAAAAATGAAAAATCTGTTTAAAAGGAATCAAGGGAATAATAAAAAAAAGCATGAAATAATCTTGATAACCACAGAAAACAGAACTCTCTAACAAATCTTCATTACATAAGTGAGTCTTCACTTCAAATGGACATTTGCCAGGCTTATCCAAGAGACATAGTCAAAGTCAAATGAGGTTTTGAACTACAATTTGGGCTGAGTGAAATATGTATAAGTTATAGCAAGTAGGAAAAGATCTGAGTATTGATATATACTGGGCCCTAAAAATACTCATCTAGCTGGCAAAAACATCCTGCCAGAACAAAACTCTAGAATGAGTTGACATTACTAGGAATATCAATCGACTTTTGTAGAACATGGTCAGTAGGGAAAAGGCAAGAGAAATTTCATATGGTAGAGGAAGAAGGGAACAGAGTGAGAAAAACAATGAAGTCTTGCTCTAAAGACATGCCCAGAATAAGATGAAATGTGTAACCCAGTATATCAAAATCAACTGAAAATGAAATTTTGAAAATAATAGTAGCAATGAAAGGGGGGCATAAATTAGAATTAGCTTAATGTGAAATAGCTTAGTGATCATTGAATAAACAGAGAAAATTAAAAATAATATCTGAACTCAGGAAAAATAAAAATAAAATTTTAAAAATTACTTTATAAATAGATTAAAATTAAAACTGAAACCAATATACCGACATGTGAATGGACACCACAGAAAGTGTTCTAAAGAAACATAAGATTTAAATTAGAAAAGAAAAAAGGAATTCAACAGAAATGAGGGAGGCAGAAATTATGGCACGATGGATTGAGAAGTTTGGCAAAATCACATGCTGAAAAGCAACTACGAAGCTGGACAAAATTGTGAAAAGTAGCTGTTTTAGCAACCTTGAACTTGATCAAAGAAATGCAACAAATTTGAAGCTTTTTTTCTTGAAAAATTATCAAACTTTGGGTGAGAACAGTGCAAGCCTGTGGCACTCTTGCTTGAGGCTTCTCTCATATACTCTAGTTGGCTTAGAGTAGAAATTCTATCAGGTTAGAACAGGTCATGAAAACTATAGGCTTCTCTGCCAAAAGGCTTATTTCATTTGGAGCAGAAAACAATAAAAAAAAAAATGCCCTCCTGGTTGGGAAAGCAATGAATTGGTAGTTATAGATTTAACATGTGTAATGAGACAATAAATGTGACTGTGTTACTCTGCATCTAGACAGGAAATATAATTAATATTGTGTGTTACATTTTAAACGTGGACCCAGAAGTTTTAATGTCACTTAGTCTCAATGCTCAATGATTAAAACCCAGGCACAGGGCTATCCCTGACTGCCTCAAATTCTGAAGTATACAATAGTGCTCAGAGAGAAAAAGAAATAGGTAAGGTCATTATTTAGCAATTTCGGACACATTAAGATTATAATAAATTTGAATCCATTATTTTGTATTTGACTGCATATAACTTTCAAGTCCCACCACTGCCAGTTCCCCTCTGATCTACATCTGGCAAACTAATAAAAAAGCTCAGGTGTTCCCTGCTTTTGAATTAGTAGAGAAGAAGAGCATGCAAGCCCTCACCAGCATGACAGTCACCCCAGCTCTACTCTTTAACCATCATAAAACTCAAGCCAGATTCCTTTCCCCCTCTTGTAAGCCAACCTTGGACCAGCTTGCGTATGCCCTGTTATACCCCACAAGCCTCACTATGTGAGCAATAAACTTTTTCATGCCCTCTTGTTGCTTGTATGGCACTATCAGTGTCAAAAAAAACGAATTTTGAGCATGTGGCGTACATTCACCTCTGAGGGGTTACAACAACAAATGTGAAAGTGTTTCTAACCACCTACTATACAGAACATAACAGGAAGTCAAAAATGACTGAAAATGAGGTAATAAGGGTACATTTCATTTAAAAATGACTATGTGTTTGGAAATATTTTCGTATCTTCAAATGTACTTTGCCTTGAGGGAAACTATTATTAACACAGAGTATATCAATTAAAAAACAGTTTAATCTCTTCAAGGCTATCATATATGCCCCCAGCAAATAGTAGGCTATCTGTAATTAATGTGGATAAAACTCCTCATGCCAATCTTTCACACTTTGTTTTTAAGCATATTGCTAGTATATTTGAGTTTATTATTTGAAGAAATTTAGCCTAAATTATCAGTATTTGTATAAAATTTGAATGCAAAGTTTTAAGAAAGAAGGCAGGCAAGCAATGATACCAGTAAAGTGAAACACTAATAAACTCTGCAGCTGATTAAATTGTTGAAGGAATCAATTTCACTCTACTTTAGCAGCTTGAATCCATTCGTTTAATGTAGAAAGACAGCCTATGTTGTTGTGCATATTGCTTCTCTTGAATTAAAAGCTTCTTAATTCTCCTAATCTTACTTCTTAAATCACTCTTCAATAATGTGTGTTGTTTAGTTTTCACAGCTTCTGAGCACATAATATAATTAATACAAATGAGCCTCCAAGCCAACAAAATTTTTTTTATTAATATGAGATTAAAGTCTGGAAATGATGGCTGCTTTCTGAATTATTGAGACCCATTTATTTTATTAGATCAGTATGTAGACTTTAAGGCATGTAAGAAAATCTCTTCCTCTTTTTTTCTTTTATTCCTTGCCATATTTTCCTCCATAATTCATTTCTTCTCTAAAATGTGACTTGATATTTACCCTGTACTTTAAAACATGCATAACATTTTATGACTGATTTTGTCAGCCATAAAATACAAGTTAGCTCTTTCCCAGTTTATTGAAGATAAAGATATGATTAACTATGAATATCATTCATGGTTAAACATCATAAAATTCATTCTACAAGCAAAATATATTGAATTAATAATATATATTAATTATTGTGTTAATCACTGAAAGAAATAGATTTTAGTTTAAAATGGAAAATTGTCCCATGTGTCATTTCTACTCATTCAGATGACCCCAATGTAAAGAGAGAAATGAGTAAAGGAACTGAATTCAAACCCCCAAATTTGTGAAATATATCAAACATACAAAAAGTATAAAGAATCAAATAAATACATATATAGTTGAAGAAGCAACACAGGGCCGATAGGGTCCACCCTCACTGTGTACTTCAGTTCTCACACAGGATCACATTCCTGTATCTCTCCACAGTCCTTCACACCCAGAGGTCACCACTACCTTAAATTAGATGTTTATCATTTCCATGTACGATTTCATACTTTATTACTTATGTATATACAATTACAAACAACATGTTAGATTAGTGGCCTAGTTTAAACAATCTACAAGTGGCACAATACATTGTGGTTTATTTTTTTCAAAGTTTAAAATGGTTTCTTCTGCTTATAGGTGGATCCTCTTCAAACATTGATTCAAGACACAAATTTCTTTAATCATGTAGTTCTGCCATCTTCAATATGCAGTTTTAAAGACAACTGTGTTAGTATGAGTCAGAGTAAGGAAAGAGAAGAGATTAAAGGAGAAAATGTGTATACATTAAGATATGCTATTACACCAAAATAATGGAATACAAAGAGCTGTTAAAGCAAGTTGGCAGATCTATGTAGTAAAGTGGATTTTCCAGGTACAGTGTTAAATGAGAAAGGTAAGAACATTGAACATTTAGTATGCCAACATATATAAAAGTGCCACTTTATACCTAAACCATGTATGTCCAATAACATATAGGATGTATTATCTAGTTTGAACTTTATATTAATGGTATCTTTTTTTGGATTCATTTAAAACATTTTTATTTGGTCAAAATTATATTTGTGACATTTATCAATGTAGATGTTGGAATGCCAGTGCATTGATTTTTATTACAGTATAGTATTCCATTTGCACAAACATACCATGATTTTTTTAATCCATTCTCTTAACAAAAAAATTTTTTTCTTGGTTTGTGAATTTTGTTCAGTGTTGCAATGAACATTCTTTACATAGTTCCTCATGTATTTTTGTGAGTTTCTTATATAGAAATGACATGAAATTCTGAGTGTATGCATCTTAACCTTTGCTGGACATACTCAAATTACTCTCCATTGTAGTTATGTAAATATTCACATAGAACAGCTCACCCAGGTCACATGATTAACGTTGTATCTCATTGAAATTTCATTTTTTTTCATTGCTAGTCAGATGGAGTAACATTTCATATGTTTATGTACACTAGGATTTCCTGTTCTGTTCATTGTCTTTAGGGGCTTTAACATTTAATTACTAGGTTTTAGTAGTTGATAGAATAAGAAATATTTTCTAGTTACAATACATATTATTTCAAGACCAAAAAGGGGATAATGGTGGTAAAGTCAGTCAAATTTTTATTTACTATTTCAAAAAGTTAATAGATATTCTCTTAAATTAATAAGAGATCTGGAAGTATTAATGTGTAATTTAAAGAAATGGAATTAACTATCAGAGAAAGAAACTTACCAGTTAATAGAAATTGCCTATTGACAATAGCAATTGGTGAGGGGAGTTTCTGTCAATAAGTACACATACACACAAAAATATATATATATATACACACACACCACACACACATGGTTATACACACATACAATATTTTTGTAAGAACACACAAGATATGGACAATTGCAACCACAACTGGATCTGAAAAAAGGAGAGCTGAGAAGGTGGGTAAGAAGAATGCTTATTTTTCACTGCATACTATATTTTTCCTTGTGACTATATTACCCATTAAATTATAAATAAAATATAAATTTAAAAACCAAGTCTACAAAGCTGTAATCTAATATCTTTTAAGTATCCCTGGAGGATAGTAGCTGTTAGGATTTAACAAAATATTCAGAGCAAAGAGAGAAAAAAGGAAGTAATGCATATTATCTATATTTAATGAGCTATAAATTCCTGTATATTGAGAGTGCAGGGAGGTGGTAATTTGATCTGTCATAAAAATATCCATACTGGTAATAGGCTTACAAAAAACCTCTAATATTTTCTGAAATATGTACTTTATATTTGTTGCACTGGTGATAATGTCTTAAGGGAAACAGCCCATTCATTAACTTTGAAATTCTATTTTATAGGTTATAAAGTTTAAAGTCATTCATCTTTTTTAATATAGACTGTCCACTTATCATTTTGTAGAACATGGTGACATTGGCAATTGAGGAATTACCACTAGTATTTTTGCGTGTATTTTATATTTCATATTCATATCAGGAAAATCTAATTGTAGGATTTCATCTCTGTTCTTTCTTCCCTCTGTCACCCTATGATTTCCAAGCCTTCCTCAAATTTGCATGCATTAACATTTTCAACATTTCAAAATTAGACAGTTTTATTTTGCTAAGCTGGAATATGAAAGCATCTAGCAATTATGTCTCATTGATATTCAATCCTAGTAAGTGTACTTCTCAAATAAGGGCTAGCATTTATTATTTTCAGAACTGTCTCCTCGTGTGTTTTGTTGTGATGCAACCTTAATTTCCATATCTATATCTAATATCTATATCTTTTATAAAGTTGTAAAGTATTATGATACTGTGGGAACCATTTTTATGGCTTCCACACAATAGATGTAGAAATTAAATTACCAGATTTTTCTGACTTTCATATTGAATTCATTTAAGAAGGAAGGCAATTATGAGACAGTTTTGAAATGTTTCATAATAAACTAAACATATTTGTAAGATATATAATATGTGCCTTATTAATTACTGATTGCTGCTTTTAAAATTATCCAGTTTTAGTACCTTCAAACAACACTCATTTATTATCTCACAGTTTCTGTAGATCAGAAGTCTGGGAACAGTCTGGTATCTCACAAGGCTGAAATCAGGTTGTCAGCCAGGCTACTGCCTCATCTGGAAGCTTTGCTAGGGAAGAATCTGTTCCAAGGCTCATTCAAGGTCAGAGAGAAATTCATTGCTTTGAGGTTGTATAAATGAAGTCCTCATTTTCTTGCTATCAGCTGAAGATCCCTCTCAACTGCTAGAAACCACCCTGAGGTCCTCACCACATGGCTATCCCTTCTCACAATATGGCAACTTGCTTTACATGGCCATCAAGAAGAGTATGTGCTATTGTCTCCAACATCTTTTAAGAGCACAATTCATTAGGTCAGACCCACCCATGTGCTCAAAAAGAAACATGATTAACTCAAATCAACTGATTGCAAAACTTTTTAATTTAAGGCCACTTATTCATGGGATTTTATCTAGTCATATTGATTACCCCCATCCATACTCAAAGAGATGGAATTTCATAGGGAGTATCTAAGGTGAAGGAATCTTTGTGACCATTTTAGAATTCTGCTTAACCATAATGCCTTATTTTGTTTTTACTACCTGAAATGTGAATTACCTTGTTTTGGTTTACTCAAGTATTAAACAGAGTCAGCACACATTTAAATGTCAGATACTATCCAGAATCTAGAGTAACTATGACCTTAGCCCTCAAAGAATTATAATGATTTTATTTCAAGGGTGCTTCATGGATCATACTGATATGAGGAGAACTGCATGTGAGAATTCCTTCACAACCCTTACCTCAGTCCAGTGCTCAACACAGTCTGTTGGAAATTGGTTACCTATGCTGGGAATTATTGCTGCCTCAACAAGAACAATGAATCTCTCCTAGATGCTGCTCATCACCTAAGCTACACTGTTTACCTGTTTGCTTTCAAGTCTTCTTATCTTTGTAGTTAATTCCAGATTCCTGTTTGTTGTGGATCCTCACGTGCTTGATATTTTTACTGTTATATCATATTTTAATGTTTACTCCTGCCTAAATATTTTACTTCTCTGTGACCTGCACTTGCAATATAAGTGAACCTGGGGATGGTTTGCTTACCTAGCTTGGACCTTTGATTCCTATTCAATCTTTTAAAAAAATATTATCTAGTGTTTTGGACCCAGATTCTTATCTAACATGGGTATATGACCTTTTCTCCCACCTTCCCCCCAAAAACAGGTTTTTGGTAAAGTTTTTGATGTAGGATATTTTGATAAAATATGAAATATAAAGGTTGATGTCTTCTCTTCAATCTCAGTCTTTTTTCTCCCTCCCTCAGAATTTGAACCAGGGTTTTGTTCTTTTAATTACATTTCAGTACTTTTAAAACAGAAATATTCTGCTTCTCAGCTGAGCATATTCTTAGACACATTTATTCACTTTTTCATCTCACCCTATTTTCTAGACTTATCAGAGGGAGCCAAGAGGTCAGGTCTTACACACTAATTCAGGGACAACTGAGGAAAATGAAAAACATAGACGTCTTTAAATAGTTATGATATACAATTCCAAATAATTCCACTCTCAACTAGACTTTAGTATACTCAGTATACTCCTGGATCAATAGACTTAACTTTTTTCCTTGGGTCTCCTTTTCATCAAACATGACATTTATTTTTCCTTCAAATAGTACTGAATATTTTAAGTGATTCTACATATTGACATCTCTAAAGCTACTTTTACTTTATTTATCTTTGTTTCTTAAGAAACTTAGTATTCTTTTCCTTTTTATCCTGCACTTTTCCTTTTATTTTCTCTCCTTACTACTTCATTCTTTATGTTTTTCTACTTTTTAGGAAGAAAAGTCTTGAATACACTTACAATTCCCTTTTCCTTCTCAGATATCTCAGGCTCTTTCAGTTGTATGATTGAGGAATTTGACTCAGTGAAAAAGAAATAACACACCATGTAAGATGCTTAGGAGCAGAAAAATATTCAAGGTTTCAATAATGTTTACTATATTGTTATGAGCAAACTTGTAAGATTTATGTATTTTGACACCCTTTATATTAAACACATTTTAGAACCTGCTCTTTCCTTTAGAAAATTTCTTACTTGACTTTAATGATTAAAATATTAAAAGTATTTAATAAATAATGAAAGTTATAACAAAAAATAATAAAGATATGTTCCATATCACCTGAAGAAATAGAGTGATAGTGTATATTGGGAAGGGGAGACATTTTCTCAAATTGAAATTTTGGGATATTTTGATTTTAAGACTATCTAAGCAATGATGCACTTAAAAAGGTAAATATATGGAACAGATCTCATTATAAGCATAGGTAAAATCTGTGCTTATAATGTGATCAAAAAGAAAATAAATGATATTTGAAATGGACAGTGTTAAAATACATTAAGTGCATAGATGAATTAAAGATAATAAGAGCTGAGGATATCATATAATGACCTTGAATGAATTATGTAGCCTGAGAGTCCAAGTTGATAGATGAAGATATCATAGCACATAACAGTTTTAATACATGATCCATTTTTAAAAATTGGAAACCACAGATATGTCACTTAACCTCTCTAAATAAAATTTTTCTCAATTGTAAAACTGATCATACTTGCATCAAAAGTTTATTTATGAGTGGGCTGGGATTTTATATGGCTATGCAAATTAAGGGTACAGTATACTTTTTTGGATGTGACTATGTCAATAAATGAATGAAGAATATACTGAATTAGCTATATATATGTTTCTGTATTTTCATTATTACATATCTTTATATGGATTTATATATTTTATAATTGTTCTTTTTATTCCCAAGTAAGGATTGAGCACTTTTGCCTAAGTGAATATAAACCAGAATGAAATTACATATCATTGGATTACATTTTTTATATAAATAGAACTGGTAGTGAAGTGATTAAAAGTGGATTTGAAACAAAATATTAGACAACAGCATGGGATGCACAGTGTGAAATAATTTCAACACAGTAAAACAGCATGTATATTGTGGATCTGGCAATATTTATATTTTCAAGAATCCCTCTAAGGGAAGAAATCACAAGGTTTTTAAAAATTAAATCAAATTTAGATCTGAAATACTCAGAGAAGGATACCAATCTCTGTGGGAGATGGGTGGATACCAAGTGTTCACAATTGCCTATTTGTTACCCTCTGCTTTGTCTTGACCGAACTTTTTTTTTTAATTTATTTATTTATTATTTATTTTTGGCTGTGTTGGGTCTTCGTTGCTGCGCACGGGCTTTCTCTAGTAGCGGTGAGCGGGGGATACTCTTCATTGCATTGCGAGCTTCTCACTGCGATGGTTTCTCTTGTTGTGGAGCATGAGCTCTAGGCGCGTGGGCTTTAGTAGTTGTGGCACGAGGGCTCAGTAGTTGTGGCGCATGGGCTTAGTTGCTCCACGGCATGTGGGATTTTCCCAGACCAGGGCTCGAACCCATATCCTCTGCATTGGCATGCAGATTCTTAACCACTGCTCCACCAGGGAAGTTCTTGACCAAACTTTTAATTAAGCTTCTTTCCTTCCTACTGGCCCATGAACTCTAAGGTGAGCAAGCACTAAAAAGCGGTATGGTCTCCCTTACTAGCTTATCCAGGGACTAGCCTGGTCACAGCCAGACACTTTTCTTGTCAGATCCTGCTGATCGTTTCTGCTCATTTACTCAGCTTCCCCTTACTTACTACCTATCCTTCCAATAAATTAATGCCTCTTTCCATTTGAATTTGAGACACCTGCCGTTCTTATTTTTGGATCATTCTCTCTATTGCAGTAGTCTTTGTAATTAACATTTCTCTATCTAAATTCATTTGTTTTTGCTTGGCAGTGGATAGTTTATTAAACATGATCAGGTTTACATGTTCTGGAAATGTAATGATGATAACCCTGTTAAATAATTTTAGACCAAAAGGAAACTGAGAGAACATATACTCAACGTGTTTATTTTAGAGTCTAAGAATCTCATTTAGAGAAACCAAGAAAGTTTAGTAATTTGACTAAACTGACCAAATTAAATGGTAGCACAATTCAATAAAGTTCTCCTAATACTTATCTAAAGTATCTATTACCAACATAAGCTAACCTCTAATTTGCCTAGTATTAACCTCACTAATTATTCATTTGTTTAAAGTTACTTCTGAAATATGGGTATCTATGATTTTATTTTATTTTACTCATACATATTTTTACATGCTAACTATTCAAGTATAAACTGAGTGTTAATGGTAAAAGAAGCAAATGTATATATGTATATATATGTGTGTGTATATGTATGTGTATATGTGTAAATGTATATGCATATCTATTTATCTATCTTCTATCTGTTATATATCTATATCAGACTACATCTTACATTTGAACCCCAAATTTCCCATCTAAAAATCTGAAAACAAAAATCTTCCGACCAAAAAATTTGTTACAAAGTCTGCTTTGACTGGAACTTAATACATATTTATTCCACATATTGTGAATGTTCACACACTTCCTTGAAGAAACGTATGTTTGATGGAAGGGTGCCATCCTAGACCCTGAAAGTAGTCCATACAATGTAAGATACATGTACCTATTACTTTCATTTCTAAAATCCAAAAACATTCTGAACTACAAATTACATCTACACGTGTTTTAGGATTAGGCTTTGCAAACACACATATATCATTACCTGCACATATATAAAGCTATGTTTATTTAGCTTCTTTTTAAAGGGGATAGAATGCAGTGAGAGTACCTAATTGTTTCTCTTTTTTTTAAATTGGAGTGTAATTGCTTTACAATGTTGTGTTAGTTTCTACGTACAATGAAGTGAATCAGTTATATGTATACATATATCCCCTCCCTCTTGGACCTCCCTCCCACCCACCCCCCATCTCACCCATCTGAGCACTGAGCTGAGCTTCCTGTGCTTTATAGCAGGTTCCCACTAGCTCTCTATTTTACACACGGTAGTGTATATATGTCAATAGTAATCTCCCAGTTCATGCCACCCTCCCTTTCCCCCCACTCCCGCCCCATGTCCACATGTCCGTTCTCTATGTCTGTGTCTCTATTCCTGCCCTGGAAATAGGTTCATCTGTACCATTTTTCTAGATTCCTAACTGAAATGTACCACATTGCTTTTGACAATGTGTATTGACATCTAACTGAAATGATATGAGACTTCCAAGTGAGAACTGTCTAGCTGTGCTCTGGCCAAACTCCTGAGCCACAGAGTCCAAGAGCATAAGAGAATGGTTACTACTCAGCACCACTAAATTGAGATGGTATGGTACTCAGTCACAGCAATTTGGAACACTATTTTAATACTAATAATATTTATAATGATACTATTTATTAATAAGATGCACTGAGCTCTTTAATTCAAGAAAAATCACACATATGCCTATGATGAAAATATGTGTGGATAGTATGGCAAGCAATTTTTATTTTTACGTATCAAAGTTTTCAGTGTAATTCATTTTACAAGACTTATTTTTTTAATTGCTAACATTTATCGAAGTATCCTATTACCCCAGTACTTACTTAATCACTTTTCATTAATTTCCTTACTTGATATTTGCAAGAAACATGAATTATTATTTTATTGATGCAGAAATGGATATTTGAGCAGATAAATATCTTTTCAAAGATAGCACACATGGCAAATGACAAGTATAGCAAATCTTAAAATCCTTTAGTGTTTAAACTACAGTGTGTTCAGCAAAGAAAGTCATCATAATGGCTTAATGTTGCACTGAATATACTATATTAGATGCTTTACAAAATTAGTTTCTCCCCCCGAGTACATTCTTTCATTTTCTGATCCTACTTTGCATTAGAATGTATTTTTTATATTTCTGCAGAGAGTATCCTTACTTTGTGTACTTGTTTACTTTACACAAATAAATGGATTCTGAATTTTGTGCTGAACAAGTGGCATTAGCCTATCAGTTATGGTTTGGGGTATTAAAGAGGCCCAGCTGTCAGACAGTAGGAGAACTATGAAAGTGTTGCCTTTGGTAAGATTAATTATTTATTTTGCTGCATATTTAGAAACTGATGGCTATTTAAATAATTTGTGTTCTGTGAACCTTGACAAATGAGGCAATATAGTGTGGCTCACATACTCAAGGGTACATTTAAAGACATTTGCAAAATGAAATTTATATCTTATTTTGAATACAATTTTCTTTATATTTATATATAGTGTTCAAAAAAGTAAAGGGTAGGTATCATGGTGGCATGAACATAACAAACATTTCAGACTTAGACTGTGTTAAATGTGAAAGGACATTAGTTGTTATAAACATCCTAAAAGAACACTTTGGTAGGAATAATATTTCTATTTGTAGATCCATTTGTGTAATTGCAAACCACATTAATATTGTCTTTACTGGCTAGTTAAAAAAATAAACTCCTTAGAAAGTGGGTTGACTGTTTTGAAATATGCCATAGAATCAATTTGCTTTGAGGCAGATTGTTACTTTAAAATTTTCTTTGTACTTGGTTTCCAGACAGTGAAGAAAAAATCAAAATGCTTTGTGAAGAATTTTGTGAGAACAGGCTCTTTTTCTAAATACAATAATAAAATGCAATAGGAAATATATTTAATACATATTCTGAAGAGATGAAAACTTGCAATCAACAGTTGTCTTACCTCCACTTTCTCTGGAGTTGCATAAAATTCTCAGAGGATGATTCACTGACAAATAACAAGTGATTTTTAATGATACTACCTAAAATTTCTTTTGGTAACAGCTCATTGATTCCTCACTACTACAAGATCACTTTTATGACAAGCTTTTTTTTCCTGATTGCCATGGAGCTCTCATTCTCATGAGAAAGCATTCTGCTATTCCAATGCTATGTTAGAGTGAGTGAAAAATCTGTATCCATCTTATACTTTCTATAGATGTGCCATATACTTATTTCTTTTGGGGGAACCTGATACTTCTTCAGGATGCTGTTAGAGGAATAAAGCATATATTCTCAACCGCTTTTAAATATCACAAAATGGGAATTCTATAACCCACCAGTAGGCCACCCATGTCCAAGCTCTCCAAGAATCTCCTCCAATTCCAATCAACTACAATTCTGGATTTCTTCTATTATTGGTTAACTTCATTTCTACATAACAGCAACTAGCAACTGGAATTTTAAATTAAATACATAGTACTATTTACAATAGAATCACAAAATGGAATTTCTAGGTATAAATCTAACAAAATATATGCAAGATCTATATGCAGAAAACTATATCTGATACAAGAAATCCAAGAAAATCTAAAAATATGGGTAGTTATTCATGATCATGGAATGGAAAACTCAATATTAATGAAGATATCAGTTCTCCCCACTTAACTGTAGATTAAACACAATCCCAATGAAAATCCCAGAAAATTATTTTATAGATATTTAAAAAGTGATTTCAAGTTTATATTCAAAGGAAAAAGACCTAAAGGATCCAACATGAAACTAAAATAAAACAAAGTTGGAGGATTGATACTACTGAAATTATAACACATATCAATTTAAAAATCAGCAAAATACCTTAAAAGTTTTCTCACCAAAGAAAATAGGCAGATGGTAAATAAACATGAATGATGCTCATTATCATATGTCATCATGAAATTGCAAATTAAAGCGCAAAGGTCATCACTAAACACTTAGATTAGAATGGCTAAAATGCAAAATGCTGGTGAGAATATAGAGCAACAGGAAATCTCATTCATTGTTTATGGGAATGCAAAATGATACATGCACTTTGGAAGACAGTTTGTCAGTCCCTTACAAGCAAAATAGAGTTTTGCCATATGATCCCTCAATTTTGTTCCTAGATATTTACCCAATTGATTGAAAACGCATATTCACACAGAAAACTTCATGGTACTATTTAAAGCAGCTTTATTTATAATTACCAAAACTAGAAGCCACAAAGATATCACTCAAAGGGTGAATGAATAAACGCATGATAGTACATCTGTACAACAAAATATTTTTCAGCAGTAAAACAAAAGTTATAAGGCAATAAAAAGACATGAATGAAACAAAAATGCTTGTTGATAAGAAATAGAAGCCATTTTTAAAGTCTACATACTGCATGATTCCAACTTTATAACATTTTAGAAAAGGCAAAATATTGAGATGATAAAATGCTAGTGGTTGCTTGGATTTGGGGTGAGGGATGAATAAGTGGAATGCAGTGGCTTCTTATGACAGTACATTTACTTTGCAGGGTACTGTAATAGTAGATAAAAGACATTATCCACTTGTCAAAACCTATAGAACTTTACAGAATGAAGAATGAATCCTAATGTGTGAAAATATACAAAAAATCATATAGGGTTAGGGATCCCAGGACCCCTGTAGGCTGAGACAAAAGAATCTAGCCATATTACAAATATATGAAAAAAATCCCACTGAAAGTCACAGGGAGGGGTGATGACCAAAGAAATTTGGGGGATGAGTGAAATCTGTAAGGAACTGCACACAAGCCCTATATACTAGTTGATAAAGTAATGAGAATATGGCTTAACAATTTTTGTGCTAGCTATACATTTATATGGGAATGGAATAATAAAAGGTAGACAGACAGTGGAAGCCAGGTTTGCCAATGTGGGATTGGGAGTATACAGATAAACAAGGTGAGGGAACTAGAATGATCCATGTGGTAATGAATTAGAATTGGAGACATCAGTATGAACTAATGTTTAGCTTTAAAAAGATATAGATGTTTATGTATAGAAATATTTATAGGTATGTGCATATACATTGGTTAGTGCAAACAAACACACACACGCATATATTCCTTTGTCAGCTGAGAGGACCTAAAAGAAATGACACCACAGAAACAATGAACATCTAGATCTCGGTTCCTAACACTATTCTCTGGTGAAAGGAAACACAGCTCCTTAGAGAAATGGTTGCTTTGAGGATTCGAGCAATAAATATACAAAATGAGCCTGGAGCACTTTGTAGTGCAAAAAAAGTAAAGAAGGGCTTCCCTGGTGGCGCAGTGGTTGAGAGTCCGCCTGCCAATGCAGGGGACATGGGTTCGTGCCCTGGTCCAGGAAGATCCCATATGCTGCGGAGCGGCTGGGCCCGTGAGCCGTGGCCGCTGAGCCTGCGTGTCCGGAGCCTGTGCTCCACAATGGGAGAGGCCACACAGTGAGAGGCCCGCGTACCGCAAAAAAAAAAAAAAAAAAAAAAAAAAAAAAAAAAATTGATGGGCTACTTTAAAAGAGTACAGGAGCTAACTGAAAAAGCTCCCAGTGGCCAAATCTGGAGAACTTGGAACAAGAAAATAAAGAAAGTAGTATTGAGTTCTAACATGAAATACAAAATAAGCATCCATGAGTCTATATGGAAATAAATAAATGATTGAATAGAGTAATAAACTGGAGAGAAGATACAAATTCCATGCAGAAGAATTTCAAATAGTTTACGTAGATATTCCACCCTCAAGAAGGAGGAACGTAACTTGTGAGCTGTGCATAGTGTGAGTATAAAAGTGTGAGCTGTGCATAGTGACTTCCTTTCAATGTGCACTGTGTGGAGAGGGGGAAAATTGAGGAATTTTACTGTGGGTTAACCTGACAAATATTACCTCAGCCAGGAGGTCAAGGCCAGAATCATCAGTTATAAATCATGTTGATAAAATGCACCTTTAATATGGTGTGATGAAAACAGCACTCTACCTCTGTGGTCTTTCTCCCCCAAAACCTATAACCCCATTCTTATCATGAGAAAAACACTAGACAAATTCCAATATTGGGACATCCTATGAATACATAACCAGTACGCCTCAAACTCCCAAGGTCATCAGAAACAAGGAAAATTTGAGAAACTGCCACAGATGAGAAGACTAAAGAGACTTGACTAAATGTACTGTACTTTATGTGGAAACCTGGAATAGAAGAAGGACAAGAGATAAAAACTTAGGAAATCTAATAAACTGTAGACTTTACTTAATAATAGCACATTAATATTTGTTCATTAATTATAACAAATATATCATTCTAATGTAAGATATTGATAATAGGGGAAACTGAGTTGGGCTATATGAGAACTCTTTCTACTGGCTTCTCAATTTTTTCATAAATCTAAAGCTGTTCTAAAAAATGAAATGTATTTAGAAGGTAATTAATTACCCAAGGGAAAACATACCAGCATAATACAAAATAATTTGTATTATAACATTATTGCAAAAATTCCAATTAATTTTCTATATAATCAAATTTTCTATGCATAATTTATATATATTAAGATTTAATAATGTCCTGTAAATGAAACTTTTGAGAAAAAAGTGTCTGTGGATGAATTCTTTCAAGTTATTTACTTATTTGTGAATAATTTCCTTTATGCATTTCAAACCTGCCCATAACAAACTTCTGAAAATATGAATGGAAAAATTCTGCACTATATTTTGAACACAGTTAAGGGGAAATTGCCCCCAGGTTGTTAAAAATAACTTAAGACTAGTGATGCTGGCTTTTAGCTTGGAAGAATTACTGAGTAGAAGAATAATTATTTGTCACATAAACTTTAGAGTATTGAAATTGACAGTGGCATAAGAAGAAGTGAGCTTATAATTTGGGTACCTACAATTCTAAAAAACTACTCTGTGAATTCAAAGACAGTAATAACTAGTGAATATTTCCATGAATCATAAGAAATACAACAAATATCCATCCGTCAGTATCTTTGACATTGAAATGTTTGGTATTATTATTTGTTGCTTTGGCAGGAAAAGAAAGAAGAAAAGAAAGAATGAAATAAAGAAAGGAAAGGAGGAGGGGGAGGGGGAGTAACACTGAGGAAATAGATATTTTATAGCAGCATTACCCAAAACCAAATGGTTATACTAAGGAGAACTAGCTTTGCTTTATAAAACCTTAACTCCATTCTTGGAGCATGGTAGACAGCATACTTCCAAGAAAACTCTTCCAATTAAACTTGGCAGAGGGTGAAACAAACACACACAACAAGCATACTGAATTTCAGTGTATCTTATTTAAAGTGTTAAAAATACTCCTTATTACTCATTTACATTGTTTAGAGCAGAAAGGACCAATAAATTTATATCTAAAATAACTTTTATTTGTTAATTAAAATTTTAAAAATAAACTTACTTATTTTTATTTTTGGCTGTGTTGGGTCTTCATTGCTGCGCATGGGTTTTCTCTAGTTGCGGTGAGTGGGGGCCACTCCTGGTTGTGGTATACGGGCTTCTCATTGCAGTGGCTTTTCTTGTTGCGGAGCATGGGCTCTAGTCGTCCGGGCTTCAGTAGTTGGGGAGTGCACACTCAGTAGTTGTGGCGCACGGGCTTAGCTGCTCTGAGGCATGTGGGATCTTCCTGGACCAGGGATCGAACCCGTGTCCCCTGCATTGGCAGGCGGATTCTTAACCACTGCGCCACCAGGGAAATCCCTAATTAAATTTTAAAGATGTTATGAAGTGGGTTCCATTGGATAAAGAAACTTTACTTAAAATTCCTCTTTATTGATGAGGAACATTTTTGGACAGGATTTTAAAATATAACTCAGTGGACAGAAATAACTGTTGAATATCTTAAATTATTATGTTAACAAATGTAGAAAAAGCATAAATTATTATAGTGGGTAGATAACTTCATGCATGGTATGTTGTGATGAGAAAACAGCCATTCTGAGTTGCTGCCTAGGCATTTTATGGTGTAACAACCATGCTCACACCCAGAATCTGGACACTGAGAAGACGACTTGAGCTTAGGATTCCCACCACAAATTTCTGCTTTTCCCAGGACACCTTTTAAAATAATCACTTAGAACTGAGTCCACAAAAAGTTAGTGACTGCTGCCGCAACCACCTTATAAGTAATAGGTGCTTGCTGCCCTGTGCTCTATCTTCTGTTCACTTGTGATCTGGGACAGAGGACTCTCCTGGCTCATAGTGTGCCCCCATTTCTGGGATCCGTGAGTAATAAATCTTGTGACTTTACTTCCTTTGTGTGGGTGTAATGAAGCTGTGGTTTCAGTGAAAACGACCCCAGAGGTTTTGAGTTTTCACATCCGCAAAGTGGGAGCTTGGATGCTGAGAGAGCTACCTGCCAACCCCATGCGGGTAGACTGTGTGCCTCCTCATTCAGCAGGTCACAATCTGCATGTTTCTAATTTAACACATCAGCTATGACCCCTGTAACACATATGTGATACCTATGGTATGTGACGGAGCAAATACCTTATTGTCCTCTTCAATTCCATTTAAAATCAACTAACTGTTAACTATTATAGGAAAGTGAACTTTTTTATTTTTGAGCAGATTGTGATAAGCAACTTAAATTTCAAAATCAAGTAGAAAGGATGATTCTGTGGATAGCAGCCCAGCTTCCGTCCCCAGCCACTACTGTCTTTAGCCAATGGGCTCATGAACAAAGTGGCCATTGTGTCAGGGATGGAGGTTATGCATTGGCTCAGCAACATGGACTTCCACTCGCCAAGGATGATCTGGCTATTGGCACTGCTGCATGCTCAATCTGCCAGCAGCAGAGACCAATGCTGATTGCCTGATATGACACCATTCCCCAGGATGATCAGCAAGCTAGCAGGTTGATTACACTGGACAGCTTCCATCATGGAAGGGGTAGCAGTTTGTTCTTATTGGAACAGACACATAGTCAGGATATGGATTTGCCTTCCCTGCACACAGTTCTTCTGCCAAAACTACTATCAGTGGATTTACAGAATGCCTTATTCTGTCATGGTATTACAAACAGTATTGCTTCTGATCAGAGAACTCACTTCACAGCAAAAGAAATGTGGCAATGGCCCCATGCTCATGCAATTCATTGGTCTTATGATGTTCCTCACCATCCTAAAGCAGCTGGTTTGCTAGACAGTCAAATAACCTTTTGAAAACACAGTTACTGTGTCAGCTGGGTGGCAATACCTTGCAGGACTGGGGTAAGGTTCTTCAGCAGCATCCAAGGTATAGTGCTGTTTCTCCAATAGCCAGGTTTCACAGGTCCAGCAGTCAAAGGATGGAAATGGAGGTGGCACCACTCACTATTACCCTGAATGTGCTACTAGCAAAATTTCTGCTTCCTGTTCCCCAAACTTTAAGTTCTTCTGGCTTAGAAGTCTTTGCTCCAGATGGAGGAATGCTTTTACCAGGAGACACACCATGGTCCACTGAACTGCAAGTTAAGACTGCCATTTGGCCACTTTGAGCTCTTCTTATCTCTGAATCAACAGGCAAAGAAGGGAATTACTGTGCTGGCTGTGGTGATTGATCCTGACTATTAAGGGGAAACTGGACCACTAATCCACAATGGAGGTAAGGAAGAGTATATCTGCTATACAGGAGATCCCTCAGGGTGTCTCTTAGTATTACCATACCCGATGATTAAGGTCAATGGAAAGTTAAAATAACCCAATCCAGGCAAGACTACTAATGGCCCAGACTCTTCATGGATGAATGTTTGGATCACTCTGCCATGTATAGAACCACAACCATTTGAGGTGCTTGCTGAAGGCAAAAAGAATCCAGTATGGACAGTGGACAAAGGTAATTATAAATACCAGCTACAACCATATGGCCAGTTACAGAAATAAGTATTATAATTGTCACAAATATTTCCTCCTTAGTTTGTTATAAATGCAGATAGAAAGACAATAGATAGATGGATACAGTATCTTTGTTTTCTTTCCTTTTAACACGTGATGTATTGACTTTATATCATAGTACTTAAGCAATGTTAATTTTACATCATAATATTTAAGATACAGAATATCAAGGAGAAAGTAAACATCACTCAAGGACTTTACTTCCTCTTCTGGGAAAAAGGTTAGTACATTTTCAGTTGTACATAGGATAGCTGTATCATTATAGGCAGAATTATGACCTAGATATTGTCTTTATTTGGAAATTAAATATGGTTTAAGGAGATGCATATGGGTGCCAAACTGAACTGTCATGCTTAATTTTATGTGACAATTTGATGGGGTCATGAGGTACCAGGTATTTGGTTAAATATTATTTTGGGTGTGTCTGTGAAGGTGTTTCTAGATGAGATTAACATTTGGATTGGTAGACTGATTAAGCAGATGGTTTTCAAAAACGTGGGTAGGCATCATCCAATCTGTGAGGGCCTGATTAGAATAAAAAGGTGGAGAAAGGGAGAATTTGCTCTCAATGTCTGACTGAGCTGGATATTGGAGCTGTCCTTGAACTGGACTTAACACCATCAGTTCTCTTAGTTCACAGGCCTTTGGACTTAGACCAGAACCATGCCATCAGCTTTCCCAGTTCCTTATAATAAATTTGTTGGTTCTGTTTTTCTGCAGAACCCTGACTAGTACAATTGTCACCAAAAAAAATATAACTTTTTGCAAAATCTTATATACTTACATGGTATGCTCAGATCAAAGGTGAAAACAGAGGTACTATCTTATAAATCACATCTTTTCATTTATTTCTCTTTATTCATATGAGATATCCTAAGTGCTTCATAAGGAGTTAGTACATACTTTTAAATTCCCTCTAGTGAAGTTTTGTTCTGTGATGCAAAAGGAGTCAATCATTAAGATGTGTCAGTTTCTTCATATTTGTTCTTCAAAATTATGGACATCAGTCTCCGTGTTTAGGGAAACAAATATCATATGGAATGTAATTTAGAGAGAAATCTGGTATTTTTATTGAAAATATGTTATCTCTTTGTGTCAGTAAAATAATTTACATATTTAAATTTTTCCATAACATCTTCCTGTAAAAATCTAAGTGAAATGTACTATAAAAAATAAGAGTTATAATATCGTTCTGTTTGGCAGTGTGGAGCTTATACTATTTAATTTAGATCAGGATATTTACTACTAGCCTGAGAGGCTTTGAAATTGGCTTATTTATCAGCTTTATTTTCTGTCAAATTGCAATCATTATCTTTTATTTCTGATGGTAGTTCCAAAAGAATATTGACTGTCTTAGCTATTAAGTACACAAAAAATTTCCTACTCTTGCTGACTGGAAGATTTTTTAAAGAATATGGGTTCCTTGGAAAACACTGCATTACTCACAGGACTTTATAAAATTTCTTTATAACCTCTCTGTCTTTGAGATCTTTTCAGTCTGTCATTTTATAGGCAGGTAAGGATTTTTTCCATTTTTCTCACTTATATAGTGCTATATACCACATTTTCGGGTATGATAGTCTTAGCCTGAAATCAGAAGGGACTGTCATTTACATTTCTAAAAAAGGCTCTAATACGAGCATATCAGGACTCTAACTAACTTAATCAAAAGGGAGTTTTTGGAAATCATCAGTGAAATAAACTTGGGGGTCCAACTAGACAAGAATCAAAAAATGAAAGCTGCATGCACATTTATTGATGCAGATGGTCTGGTTAGAATATGGTAGGTGTTGATGTGACTACTGAACTTGACCTTTACCTTGCACTGGGTCTTAGACACTCACTTTAGCACTTCCACACTCTGTCACTCCAGAATGCTCACATATGTTATACTGTGACTGAGTCATTTTGCCAATACTTAATGTTACAATTGTTAGAAATGTCTCCACTGGGTAAAAAAGTCCATAAAGATAATCCTTGACCTGGGTCCTATTCAAAGCCTAGCAGAATTTGAAATTACTCAGAAAATGTATAAAAGCAAAATATCTCATCATTGCACATAGTGCTTCTAGAATCCAGAGAGATTTGTGAAAGGAATGTTAAGGACTTGATGAATAAAATGTAGAGGACTTCCTTTCACTTTTATTTGGGAATCTAACATTTAATTCAAAGACTAACAATATTATATAATTAAATAAAATATTGAACCAGTGAGTATGGAAAAGGGATTGTATTAAATTAACTATTTTATTTCCCTTTATTTAGGGCACTTTATTGCTATGTAAGAATTTGTTTAAACAACAAGGTCCTACTGTATAGCACAGGGAACTATATTCAATATCTTGTAATAACCTATAATGGAAAAGAACCTGAAAAAGAATATATATATACACATGTGTATGTATATATATGTGTGTATATATATATATATGTGTGTATATATATATATACACACATATAGAATCTGAAAAAGAATATATATATGTATATATATATAAATATATATATACATATATATTTAACTGACTCATTTTGCTGTACACCAGAAACTAACACAATATTTTAAATCAACTGTACTTCAGTTAAAAAAAAAAGAATTTGTCTACATGCAACATTATAAAACCATGGATTATAGAAGACAGTTAATCTATACATATTGATCATCAGTACTGTAACAGAGTTTTTAAAAGCTCTTTAAAAAAGTGTCATGGTTACCTTCATATGTCAACTTGGCTAGGCTATAGTACAGTTATTTAGTCAAACACTAATCTAGGTATTGCTGGGAAAGTATTTTGTAGACGTGGTAAACATCTACAATCAGTGGGCTTTAAGTAAAGAGAATTACCTTCAATAATGTGAATGGACTTTGTCCAGTTAGTTGAGAGACCTTAACAGCAAAACCTGAGGTTTCTGTGGAGAACCCGAACTGAACCTTAACTGATACACAAAGGTAATTTTATCTTCTGTTTTATGTTTTCTTCTGTTATTTTCTTTTGTGCATCTTTGAAAATTTGTTTATAACACAAAAATGAAGAGTGTAAAATTCTTCCAGTCAGACATATCATTCATTTTTCTCAATAAATTTTCAATATCTTAAACATCTTTTACCATAGATTACAGTGTAATCTTCTGTAGAAGCTATTCTAGCTTTTTTCACTTCTCTTAAGTGTCATATTAAACCTAACTGAGGTTTCATTCATAGATTACGGCTACAAAAATTTTCCAGATTGTATTTAGTAAACAGTGACGTGTTCTTTGTAGACCTCTTCTGTTCATCTTTATCTTCATGTACTTGTGATTTATTTTTTATCCAATGTACAATAATTGTTTCCCATATATATAAAGATGTTTTTGAGAACTCATAAAATAATTTTAGTGATGTTGATGTTTCTAGAAAGAAATGTTATATAAATAAAATATATTTACTTCCTGAAATGTTCCTCTTATAATAAGGTTGCCATATAAATGTAACTCAATTCAACAAATTGGCATTTCTGGCTAATAGTTAATTAAGAATCTCTTTTCACTGTTTGATACAAATAAATTGACCATTTTATGATTGATATAATGGAAGCTCCATCTTCGTCAGTCATTGATCATTAATCCAAAAACTTCCTTATGTGGGTCTCCACTTAAAATTCCATTTTTCTTCACTCTATTATATCTAGTAAATCCCTTAAGAATGTGCCACATCTTCAAAAAAGAGGCATATTTAGTCTATTACCCTTTAAGATTCATTATTTTAAATAAATAAGGACAGTATACTCTAGTGGTTATGAGCAAACATTCCAGAGTTCAGGGTTCAGGGTTATTACTTACTCATTTTAAGTTTTTGAGAAATTAATTAAGCTCTAAATAAGGCTTGGTTACCTCAAGTGTAATAGTGGTAACAAGAGTGTTTACTACCGGGCTAAATAGGTACCCTGAGAACTGGCTAGGATGAGCTTCCTGCCAGGTTAATGTCACCAAATTTTCACATCTGTTCAGACAAATACCTTAGCTGGAAGCATCTCACAATAAATCCAAATAAATACTTCCAGAAAATTTTTCCATGCCATCTTATGATTCATTTATCTGCCAAATGTGAGAACTGCTGAAGCTAAGGACTTGGGGGTACTGAAGTACTTTTCCAGAACAAGACTGTTTGCTGGCCATTTCTGAAAAGTCCATCTAGTTATACTTTCTTTGGTTAGTCTATAAACACAGATTAACTTCATGGTAAGGGATATAGGTGATGAATCTACAAATGTATCCATTCATATTTAGTATTCATATGTTAAGCCTTGTGTATTTCATGTGTATATTAGTCATATTAGGTATGTTTTCACTATATTTGCCATTCTTTATAGACTATGCAATCTCAGTTTACAACATCAATATGATTTCTGTATTTCTGGGTCAAAATTGAAGACCACAATTTTCCCATTTAGGTTATTACATAATATTGAGCAGAGTTCCCTGTGCTATACAGTAGGTCTTTGTTGGTTATCTATTTTAAATATAACAGTGTGTACATGTCAATCCCAAACTAATTTTCAATGGCTAGATTGAATAAACAAATATGAAACTGTCCCAATTATAATGTGCATAAACTAAAATGATTGTGGTCACTTTTGCTTTTTCTGTCCCCTAGAGTTAAAAAATTAAAATTATGAAAACATAGAGGGATAAAATTATTTTTCTAAGCATTTTAACTTAGATATGCTAATTTTTAAATAAAAAGTCAAATTTATTTTTTATGTTATACTTAATAACAACAGAAAACTAACACACATGGATTTGAATATAAGAAAGAGTCAATTCTGCTTATCTAGGCTGGTTGCTTAGGGACCTTGTTGGCAGGAGGGAATTCTTGCCTTTTCTTCAGTGGCTTGAAACTTTTATTTCCTATAAAATAAGTACTTGGGAAGCAGAGAGTGCTTTGTGCCAATGTATCACCAATCTCCAGACCTGCCCAAAATCTTTATCAAGTGCACCCATGAAAGCCTGTGGAAGACAGCTTGCCATCAACTTCAGAGTTTTCTTGTGTTTGGGATTCCCATGTGTACACAACTAAACTGGTAGTTCACATTTAGCATCTAAAAATATCTTAAAATTTTAGCTGTTCCTACTTGCTTTTATGGTGACTGTGTTTTCCTTCAATGATCTGCCAAAGCCAAAAAAACCCGTTCAAGTCCTGTCTCACCTCAGAGGAGATTATCACCCTTTGAAATTCAGTTGACTGGTTTAATTTGCAAACTCACTACTGCTGTACTCAAGGAAAGTTATGATTTTGTAGAGTGTGGAGCTTTCTCTCAGTGTTAGGGTTGGGGCAACATTCCCTTGTACCTTTCTACATTATAATCGGAGTTGAAATTCTGATACTATTTTAAAACTATTTTTTGTAATACATTGTTTAGTTTCACTGAATGACATTTTAAAAATTTGCAGTATAATATATATCATCAAATTCAGAGTTTTTGGTGGCAAGTTCTGTAAGTTTTAAAAATACATAAAGTTTCACAACCACTAACATGAACAAAATATAGAACAGTTTATTGTTCAAAAATAATTTTATTTTTTTTAAATTGCCTCATGTCCTTTTGTAACAAATCCTTCCACTCACTTGCAACTCCTAGCAACCATCTATCTGATTTCTGTCTCTAGAGTTTTGCCTTTTACAAAATGCCCTATCAGTGGCATTATATAGAATGTGGTCTTTTGAATCTATTTTCACTTACCACAATGCTTTGAAAATTCATGCATCATCTTTTCAGGTGCTTATTAATCATTCATATTAACCCATTTTAAGTTGTATCATTTGTCTTCCTACTAACGAATAATACGTGTTCTTTATACAGTCTGAGATAAGCCTTTAAACAGAAGTATCATTTGAAAATGTTTTCTCAGTTGGTGGCTTGTCATTTTATTATTTTAATGACATTTTATAAATTTTTATTTTTGTACTGCTACCACAAATGCAATTGTCTCCTTAATTTCAAGTTCTAATTGTTTGTTGCTAGTGTATAAAAATATAATTAATGTTTGTATATTCAACTTGTACACTGTGACCTTGCTAATATGTTTATTATAGTAATTTTTGTATATTCTTTGTGATTTTTTACATACAGGATCACATCTTCTGTGAGAAATCCAGGATCACAGACTCATATTGTGAGTAATTACAGTTTTACTTCTTTCTTTCCAAACTGGATGCACTTGCTCTTGTTCTTATTGTTGTCTTATTGTACTAGCTATACAGTACAATGTTGAAGGAAAATGGCAAAAGAAAACATCCTTGCTTTGATCATCATATTTGGAGAAAGACTTCAGTCTTTCACTTTGATCTTTACCATTATTTTCTTTATTTCTGATGTCCAATATCTATAATCATAGCATGTGACACATAGGTGCAGGATAAAATTTTGAATAAGGTAATGAAAACATTTATGTTCAAAGTTGCATAACACTATAACATCCAAGGTTTAGTTCCAATATATCAATGAAAAAAATTGAGAGTGAAAAGAAGTTGGTTGAGGTTAGAGCATTTATGTAAACTCTGAAAACATTTTAAAGGTCATAAGGTAGAATATGCTAATTAAAGGAGAATGTTGACATGACTATTAAAAAAATTATTACATCTTTAATATAGTGATTATCGTTTGCATGAGAAATCATTCGAGTGCGTAAAAATAAAGCCTGGGAAGCCATAGTCAGTTTAAGTAAATGAGGTATGTTTAGAATACTCAACATAGAATGTTGACTTTGGTTATGAACATTCTTCAGTAATTTACAATTTCTGGTATATTGCAGTTAACACAGAATATCCTAAGGAAACATTTTATACATTTGTATTTTATCTATTTCTGCAACTTATTTTTGTCCATTTTCATTTTAAGTCCTTCCATAATATGAACAGTATATTAGGTTTTCAAAAAAATGATTCTTATTTGTTTATTTATCAGTTACTTATTATTGCTGATTCAGTAAATGTAGCATTTGTAGAAACTTAAAGTGATTAGAGAGAACTGAACATTTTGCTCTGGCCAAGAATGAGAGTTACATTCATAATCCTCAACTTTTATTTTAGACTGTAAAAGAATTATGCTACTGTATACAAAATTTCATTAATTTTTTTCTATAAAAATGTCTAAAATATGACTACTTAGTAATGGGGTAGTGATAGAAATTACATTTAAGGATATTAAAGACCCAAAGATTAAGCCAGACTATGCTTTTGATACAATTTGACTATTTGAATGGATATTATCATCAAAATTGATTATATCTTTGACTGTAAAATGTTTTCATTTGCTCTCATTGGCAGTTTTTCTCCAGAGTCAAATCTTGTGGTCATGTCTATGGAAAACTCTTTGGTAATAGTTATATCTCAATATCCTGGGTATCTTTAACTACAGTTAACCATGTACCAGTTTACCTAGGGAGTCCTGGCTTATGCCTGTCATCCAAGATTAGCAAATAGTAGTGCCCCACTTTTCATTTACAAATATTCCAGTTTCAACTTGTTTATAAAATATACTGTAACCTTGTCTTGAATCTAACACAAAGATTTTTCCTGAGATGCTGTAATTCTGAGAGAAAGAGACAGAGAGAGAGAGAATGTATATATCAGGAAATTAACATAAAATGGAGTAAATCAGTAATAATAAAACTAAATGCTTTACTAGGGTTATTGAGTCAGAAATTATATTACATCACTAAATTGTAAGTTAAAATACTGAGAAGATCTTCGTTATTATGGAATAATCAGGGTAATGCTAGATAGTAATTGAATTAGATAAAAAATCAGATATATGATGGTGAATCCAATATTCTGTCCACTGTCTCAATAAGGAATCTAAATTCTACTGCAATGCAGAAATTTGAAGATTCCATATAATTTTATTCTATGTTTCTTCATTTATAAATGAATTCCTGAACCACGTGATTCCCAGTTACTTTGAAGTACCTCCTAATAAGAAAAAGGGACACACACATACAAGGAGTTAAAGTATATGTAGTTCATTCACTTTAGTTATTGTATAACCTGTAACTTCTATCCTTTTTCTATGTCTTACTTTTTGGTCTTATTTATTACATTTTTTAAAAAAGAATAAACAAATTGCCATTAATTGTTATAATATGTTCCACTGGACATTTCTTTAGAAATGTATGATAGTATGCCTTGTGTACAATGTATGTTCACACCTAGGTTATAAGTTTCTGGAACTTAAGGTAATGTGTGTCATTCATGTTTTTGATTCCCTGGTACTCATAAGAACATACAACATTTAACCAGAATGGAAAAATTTCTATTATCCTAGTAGCCATATTCACAGAAAAACAAGTATTTGACACAGTAAACTTTACGGACTTTTTCTCTTTAAAGATTCTCTTTGTTCTTTGGGAATTAATTATTAAGGATTTTTCTAGTATTCTTGTTTATTTGCAGGTGTTTCTAACACCTCTCATGCATTTTTTTTCTTTCTCTGTAAAAACAAGATAAATTTGTATGAAGAGCCTTATTATTTTGTGTTTAAGGAGAACTGTGTCTTATTTTGGATATATTAAAATTCAATCACACACAAATATTTTAGCACATCATGTTTTCATTTGTGGTGTGAATATTTTAAAACCTGTCACAAAGTAACATCTAACATTTGTAATACGGCTGTTATAGATTTAAACTCTTTCATCTGTCAGATTTTTTCTTCTTAATCCTTGCAGAGCTAAAGCAAAATTCATAGGTTTATAATTCGGCAAAATACATAGAATCTAATGAACCAGATTTTACAATCAATAGGTTCATAAAAGCAAGTAATTCAACCAAATTCATATCTAATGTAAAAGAACTGGTTTAGGGTTAATCAATTGAGTTCAAAATGAATTATTTTTACATGTATATTCTGATTACCTATTTAGACTGAATATTGCTTCTTGGTCATTTCTCATCCTAATGAACAATGTTATTCGTTATGCTCAAGGTCATTCACATATTCCCACTGAATTGGGAAGGCTGAAAGGAAAGGGCGGAAAAAACTGAAAAGGAGATTTTAAAAAAAGAAATCTTTAAATTAGTGAAAGGACTAGTTGGCATTGAGCTGGAAAAGAGAAAACAAATCCAAGGGGGAAAAATTACTAATCTTTTTTAGCCCATAGAATGATAACTAAAGAAGAGAAAAAGTAACTCAAAACTGGTGTGTTCTGTATGCCAGCACTGAGGTATGAACATTGAATGCACACTGTGAGCCTCTCAAAGTCAGGGGCAGAGCATTCATTTATTATGATTATTATATTATGTGTAGCTTCAACGTGTAACATAGTTCCTGATACTTGGAAACTACTTGTTACTGAGTGATTATCTCATTTAATTCCAAAAACAATCTTGTGAAATTGTAGTTGCTACATTTATATTAAAGATGAAGAAATTGGGGCTTAAAGAAAAAAATAACCTGTGTGCTGTCCACAACTGAAAAGCTAATGAGAGAGACTATTTGACTCTAAAACTGTGCACTTTTGTTTTTCTTTTCACTATGCTGTACACTCCTTCCTTGAGGAGGAAGGTCCAGTGTGGTACAAACCTGCCATAGCTCTTCCAGCATTTCCTGTGTAAGCCACTGTATCTATCGAAAGGAGTAAGAGGTTCTTTATGAGCATGTTTCTCAAGGAACACTCATCAATTTATGTGGATGTTTCAGGACAGCTCTTTTTAAACTACCTAAAGTGGAGTTAACAATGGAAAAACTGTTCCCTCTAATTATGATATGCCCTTGTTATAACTCACAAATTTTTCTCACACATCAGAATGATCTGAGGTTACCTTTAAAAATTTAGATTACTCTAGAGCTATGAGGGAAACTCATTTTTTCTAGGGATGTTTCAGCAACTCCATGTACCACACTCTCATACTAGACAGTTCCCCAGAACAAACCTCTGACTTGCCTCCCCCTTAAAAGGGCTCTGAAGTCATCACAGTTTGTCCATTTATTTGGACAGTCATTATGTACTTAAATTTTGCCATTTAGGCCAGTTTTATATCAATTACTTGAAATTTACTTATCAACTCTATTGCTCTGATAGCAATTTACATTATAATATTTTACCTAACTCTTAAGTGTTTTAACAATTCCATTCTCTTATTAACTCTCATTTTTCATATCACTGGTTTTAAAATACAAATTTTATATGTTTTCTATTTCTCATTAGAGCCTATATAACTTTTAACCCCTATTTATTATTAATATTATTTTTTAAATGTCAATATTAGTATAATATTCAAGAAAATTAAAAGGGTATTTTAAAATAATAAAAGAGTGGGAAAATAACAGCATATTTAACAAATAATTATATCAAGAATATAAAGCATTTATGAAAATCAAAAAGGAAGTACAAATTAATGGCATTACCTATTGAAATGCAGAGTATACATAAAATTTGATAAAGCACATTTATTTCTATAGCAATATTCTCCCAAAATAATTGGAAGTATGCATAGACAGAAATGTGCAAGCAAGGGAATAGAGTGTGTGTGTGTGTGTGTGTGTGTGTGTACAGTTATGACTGGTAACAGTTTTATACATAGTTATTCATGGAGTTGTTAGATTAAATATAAGTGGGGTATTTTAACCTGAATTTCTTTCCTAATTTAAAACTTTATAATACAATATAAATTTATATGCAACCTACTAAAATATTTAAGTAATAATTATTGGTAATCTAGAAAATTAGAAACTACAGATAAATGTAAAGGCAAAATAATAATCACCCGTAATTCCATCATCCAGATATAAGACCTTGGTAACATTTTGGCATAATATTTTAAAGTATTCTCTTGATAGGTGTAAAGAGATTTATTTACGTGTATGTATATACATTTGACGATATTCATATTTTGTTTTGTTTTTAATTTGAATGTTACTGTTTTTGCATATTTCAGCATGTATATTTTTTCCTTAAGAGCAATGTCAGGACAAGAAACATTTTATATTTATTTTGCAATTCTAAAATCATGACCTGGGACTTCTCTAGTGGCACAGTGGTTAAGAATCTGCCTGCCAATGAAGGGGACACAGGTTCGATCGTTGGTCCGGGAATATCCCACATGCCACAGAGCAACTAAGCCCGTGCACCACAGCTATTGAGCCTGCATCCACAACTACTGAAGCCTGCTTACCTAGGGCCCGTGCTCCACAACAAGAGAAGCCACCGCAGTGAGAAGCCTTCCCACCACAATGAACAGTAGCCCCCACTCACCGCAACCAGAGGAAGCCCATGCACAGCAACGAAGACCTAACACAGCCATAAATAAATAAATAAATAAATGAAAAAAAAAAATCATAACCTGATTTCAGGTGACCTGAACTACTAGAGTATGAGTGGTCAATTCAAAGCCTATTTACCAATATTTATAAGCATTATAACTTGTTATAGTTTGGTAATTTAGTGAAATTTAGCATTTCATTTTAACTATGTCATGTCTCTGAATAACTTTTGCAGAGTATAGCTTTTCCACCAAACTTTCCTCCTAATAACTGGCTTTTTTAATTATTTAAACTATTTATACTCTTATTTGGTCAGTCTTCCATTATTTTTCAACAGATACTGTTATTCTATCTTTTTTTTTTAATTCCAATACAAAGGTGAGGGACAAAACCACTCTTAGGAAACATAGTTGAAACTATAAAATAAAACCTTAAATTTCAGTGTTACAACATAGTGAAAATAGTGAAATGTAGAATAGATGTTAAAGTTTCTATACCCAAATACACTTTCTGGACAGAAAAAGATGAAAAATTGAGAGTCCTATGTAAATCTGACATTTGGTGAACAATATTTTTGATAACAAAGCACCAGGGGATTTTGGTGAAAAAGATACTGAAATTGTGCAGAACGATATGTGATACAAAATGGGAATAAAGTATGATAAAAACTGTGTCCTCAGTGACAAAATTTAATTCAGTGAAAACCTTTTGCTATTTCATTTTATCTTTTCTGTCAGGTAAAACTAAAGAATCAAAAAACTGTAGGTGGAAGGAATTATTTAGAATACTCTTGAACTCAAGTAAAACATGCAGAGATCTGTTCATGTTTCTGATCTGCTTAACCTTCGTTAGTTACCTAAAATATTGAAAAAAACTTTTTAAAATAAAAATTGATTCTTAAAGAACGCCATGTTAAGAGAGAAAATGAATATGAAATTAGGCCATCATTTTATTAAAGTATATTTTTTACCCCATGTTTTCTTCCTTTCTGAAATTAGCCCTTTCTTTAAAGAAACTTCATGTTCTCTTCAGTGATAAAGGGACAATGACTCAATTACTTAAGAGTACCAGGTCACTAACACCTATCCTTCTCAAACTCTCCCAAAAAACTGCAGAGGAAGGAAAACTCCCAAGGTCATTCTATGAGGCCACCATCACCCTGATATCAAAACCAGACAAAGCTTTTTTTAAAAAAAGAAAATTAGAGGCCAATATCACTGATGAACATAGATACAAAAAATCCTCAACAAAATACTAGCAAACAGAATCCAACAACACACTGAAAGGATCATACATCATGAATGATCAAGTGGAATTTACCCCAGAGATGCAAGGATTTTTCAATATACACAAATCAATGAGTGTCATATACCACATTAACAAACTGAAGAATAAAAACCATATGATCATCTCAATAGATGTAGAAGAAGCTTCTGATAAAATTCAACACCCACTTATAAAAACTCTCCAGAGATTGAGCATAGAGGGAACCGACCTCAACATAATAAAGGCCCTATATGACAAAACCACAGCAAACATGATTCTTGATGGTGAAAAACTGAAAGCATTTCCTCTAACATGAGAAACAAGACAAGGATGTCCACTCTTGCCACTGTTATTCAACAGAGCTTTGGATGTCCTAGCCATGGCAATCAGAGAAGAAAAAGAGATAAAAGGAATCCAAATTGGAAAAGAAGAAGTAAACTGTCACTGTTTGTAGATGATATGATTCTGTACATAGAAAATCCTAAAGATGTTACCAGAAAACTACTAGAGCTAATCAAAGAATTTGATAAAGTTGCAGGATACAAAATTAATACACAGAAATCTCTTGCATTCCTATACACTAACAACGAAAGTTCAGAAAGAGAATTTGAGGAAACAATCCCGTTTACCATTGCAACAATAATAATAAAACACCTAGGAATAAATCTACCTAAGGAGGCAAAAGACCAGTATGCAGAAAACTATAAGACACTGATGAAAGAAATCAAAGGTGACTCAAACAGATGGAGAGATATACTATGTTCTTGGATTGGAAGAATCAATATCGTGAAAACAACTATACTACCCAAAGCAATCTACAGAGTCAATGCAATCCCCATTGAATTACCAATGGCATTTTTCACAGAATTAGAACAAAATATTTTACAAGTTGTTTGAAAACACAAAAGACCTGAATAGCCAAACCAAACTTAAGAGAGAAAAATGGAGCTGGAGGAATCAGGCTCCCTGACTTCAGACTATACTACAAAGCTACAGTAATCAAAAGAGTAATGTATTGGCACCAAAACAGAAATATAGATCAATGCAACAGGATAGAAAGCCCAGAGATAAAGCCACACACCTATAGTAAACTAACCTATGACAAAGGAGGCAAAGAAATACAATGGAGACAAGCAGTCTCTTCAATAAGTGGTGCTGGAAAAACTGGACAGCTACATGTAAAAGAATGAAATTAGCATACTCCCTAACATCATACACAAAAATAAACTCAAAATGGATTAAAGACCTAAATGTAAGACCGGATGCTATAAAACTCTCAGAGGAACACATTGGCAGAACACTCTTTGACATATATTGCAGCCAGATCTTTTTTGATCTACCTCCTAGAGTAATGAAAATAAAAACAAAAATAAACAAATGGGATCTAATCAAAAGATTTTACACTACAAAGTGAACCATAAACAAAACAAAATGCATCAGAATGGGAGAAATTATTTGCAAACCAAGCAACCAACAAGGGATTAATCTCCAAAATACACAGACAGCTCATGCAGCTCAATATCAAAAATAATAATAATAACCCAATCAAAAAATGGATACAAGACCTAAATAGACATTTCTCCAAAGAAGACATACAGATGGCCAAGAAGCACATGAAAAGATGCTCAACATCACTAATTATTAGAGAAATGCAAATCGAAACTACAATGAGGCATCACCTCAGAATGGCCATCATCAAAAATCTACAAACAATAAATGCTGGTGAAGGTGTGGAGAAAAGGGAACCCTCTTGCACTGTTGGTGGGAATGTAAATTGATACAGCCACTGTGGAGAACTGTATGGAGGTTCCTTAAAAAACTAAAAATAGAACTATCATATGACCCAACAATCCCACTCCTGGGCATATACCTGGAGAAAGCCATGATTAGAAAAGTTATTTGGGCTTCCCTGGTGGTGCAGTGGTTGGGAGTCTGCCTGCCGATGCAGGGGACACGGGTTCGTGCCCCGGTCCGGGAAGACCCCACATGCCGTGGAGCGGCTGGACCCGTGAGCCATGGCCGCTGAGCCTGCGCGTCCGGAGCCTGTGCTTCACAGCGGGAGAGGCCACAACAGTGAGAGGCCCGCGTACGGCAAAAAAGAAAAGAAAAGATATTTGCACCCCAATGTTCATTACAGCACTATTTACAATAGCCAGGAGATGGAAGCAACCTAAATGTCCATCTCCAGAGGAATGGATAAAGAAGAAGTGGTATATACATACAATTGAATATTACTCAGCCATGCAAAAGAACAAAAGAATGCCATTTGCAACAACATGAATGGACCTAGAGATTGTCATACTGAGTGAATTAAGTCACACACAAAAAGAGAAACATCATATGATATCGTTTATATGTGGAATCTAAAAAAAAATGGTACAAATGAACTTATTTACAAAACAGAAGTAGATCACCAATGTAGAAAGCAAACTTATGGTTACTGGCAGATAAGGTGGGGGAGGGATAAATTGGGATATTGGGATTGACATGTACACACTACTATACACAGAATCGATAACTAATAAGAACCTGCTGTGTAGCACAGGGAACTCTACTCAATACTCTCTAATGGGCTATATGGGAAAATAATCTTAAAAAAAAAAAAAAAAAGAGTATGTAATGTATAACTCATTCACTTTGCTGTACTCCTGAAACTAACACAACAATGTAAATCAACTGCATTACAATAAATTTTTTTTTTTTAATGCTCCAGTTTGAGGACAAAAAGAAAAAAAAAAAAGATTACCAGGTCACTTTCTCTGGACTCTCACTAGGTACTAATCACCTATTCAACAAAGAATTCAATATGCTCCTTATCAGAACATTAGTCAGTGCAATCTTACCAAATTCTTTTCCATTTAGTACCCCTGAAAGTGAATGTGAAAATATCTTTGTTTTTAATCCAATACCTCAATGTATAAATGCAATCATTAGCAATACAAAATTTCAAATTATACTCTAAGTTGTATCAAGCCATGAATTTTTCAGGGAATAGTTGAGATACAACAATGCTTCAAAGATACAGAGTACTTAGCTAAGAACCTTATATATCTAGTCTTAAGCAATTTGAAGATTTTAGTCCAAATCAGTTAGAGAAATATGTTCCCTCCATTGTCTATTAATATTCAAATTTAAATTTTGTTGTGTGAGTCATTATCACAAAGTATATGTATATTGAATACATATATATTAAATATATATTATATGTATGTACAACTACTGTAACAATTGTAATATTTTAGTTCTACTTTAAATAATCCAGAAGTACATATTGTATACTTAGTATATCTATAATACTTAACATTTAATATATTCAATATACATCAACATTTTATATATAGTATTTTTCTGGGTTATTTAAAGTAGAAAAAAAAACATTTTTTGTTGTGGTTTTCCAAGTAACTATTAAATCCTGATTTGAACACCTATAGCCTACATTATTTCTTCTTCAAAAATATGTTGAAAAATCACGAGGACTAATTACAGTTTTTGTTGATATCATTTTATAATTGTTATGCTTTTCCTTTAAGAAGCATATTTCTTCTTGAAGTCGAGTATTTGTATTTCAGTAAGTATTCACACACTTATTAATTTTTAAATGATAAAAATGACATCAAAACACAATCTAATAAACAGTACAATTATCTGTTTTGGTAAAAGTAGAATAGAAAAACAGTTTCTAAGTAAGTAATTGCATCATGTCTCTATTTTGCTTTAAGACGGTACAGATAAAAATGTGCTTTGTGGCACTTTGCTCTCTAAAAAATATTTTAAAAAGTGAGAGAGAGAGGAAGTAGAACAAGGAGAGAGGGAAGGAGATAGGGAATGAGTTAGTGAAGAGGGCAAGAAATTTTATTTTTAAATAATTTGAAAATTATACCTAATATGTCTTTATTTTCAAACTCCCAATAGACCTTTCAATTTTCAGGGTTCTAAGTAATATAAAACAACTGTAGTATTCTATAATGTCCTTCTAGTGTACATTACTACAATTGTTTTATATTGTTTAGCCGTATTATTCCAAATTTATTTGGCTATTGAGCTGAGCCAGAATAAAAAGGGATAATCCAATTTAAAGATTGACCAAGAATGATGACTTACATTAGATTTATAGTTGTTTTCACTTCTGTTCATCCAAAGCCAAGAATAGCCATGCAAAACCCGATTAATGAGGGAAGTTGAAATGAGAAGGATGCTAACTGAGATATGTAGCATTTATTTTGAGACTGGGTAGTAGATGATGAAGAGACTGATATCAGAAGCCAGATGAAGGCGATTCACTATATATAGTGGGGAAACATTAGCTCAACTATCTTCTGTTATAACACGGGGAGCAGAAAATGTGCTTAAATGATTTATGAGTTTGGGTGAAATGGTTTCAAAGCAAAATGTTGATTGTTGAAATTTGTTGTTTCTGAAAAAAGGGGAACTCACAAAAAAAACTGATTAGATTACAGGGAATTAAGAAAAACTATAGAGTACCCAGAAATTCCAGGATTTGGAAAATGAAATGTTTTGTCAGCAAACAACACATGTAGTCATTAAGACCTAGATTCATTCAGGTCAAAGAAGGGTTTGTTAAGATTTAAGAAAGAATTCGGTGACTACCATTGATTTCTTTCAGCTGGAGGAAATGCACCCAGAAAAGAAGTATGGTCACCTTGCTACCTGACAAGATCAAGGCTCTTGGAATGAAGTGTAGCTGAGGGGCATGGGTAGTAATCTTTCATCATAAATTTGGAAATTTAAAAAAACACTGTATCTTGTATACAGTATTATTGAATAGTAAATGGATATCAATCTAATCCTTCTTTTGTAGGTGATTTGTCTTATATTCTGATGCATTTTAGTCATTTCTCTCCCAAGATGAACTGAAGTTTCACTAACAGATTCAGATGTGAAACTTACTTTACTGTTACATTCTCCCTCCTCCCTTTTTAAATTTTTAAAAACTTAAAAATTTTTTTTAAGAGTTTTTTTTTTTGAGGTGGATCATTTTTAAAGTCTTTATTGAATTTGTTACAATATTGCTTCTGTTTTATGTTTTGGTTTTTCGGCTGCAAGGCACGTGGGATCTTAGCTCCCCGACCAGGGATCGAACTCGCACCCCCCTCCATTGGAAGGTGAAATCTTAACCATTGGACCGCCAGGGAAGTCCCCTCCCCCTCTTTTTGATCTGCACTTCTCTCTTTTTAACTGAGGAAACTCTATTTCCTCAGTTGTTGAAAATATTCATCCCTTTTTTTTCAAATATTTTTCTTCATTTTTCCCCTCTATTTCTCCCCTGATACTCCAATTAGAAAGGATTTAGGAAATTCTGGATCCATAATCCATGTATCTTTTCTTTCTTTCTTTCCACCTCTCTGCTTATTCTATGCTACCTGAGAATTCTTTAACTGGACCTTCCCTCTCACTAATATTGCTTCAGCTATATGCAGACTAACATTAGAGACTCTATTGTATGAATTTTATTTTAATAACTATATTTCATCTCATTTTCCAAGACTTTATTTTGTAATATAAATGTGTGTAAACATTGCTTCATAATAAATCATATGTGAGTAATAAAAATAAGGATTTAAAGCCTGGGGAAAACATTTAACATATTAATGCTTTATTTTATTTTGTACATACAGACTCAGAAATCATTGGCACCTTTAATTCTAAGCTAATAATTTAATATTAATCATATTTGCTTCTGGTAATTTTAATGACTAACATAGTTAAATAGATCACTCATTCTAATGGTTTATTCAAAGAAATGGCAATTAACTTTTCCATTTTTGTCAGATTTCAACAATTTAAAAATCAGATTCATGTTAAATGTTAAACCTGACTAGATATTTAGATCATTTCTTTCTATGGCATTGACTAGTTTTTATAGTAAAACAAAAACAACCACCATACACACACACACACACACACACACACACAGACACACACACACACACTTTAAGGGATTCAAGAAACTATTGGTCAAAATTTGGCAGAACCTCTGGTTCTCAATTTCCATAATGCTAAAACGAGAAGGTAAGTATACTGGAGTTTTGTTATAGACAGAATCTGGGAATGTGTTAGAAGTGTATAATTTTAGACCTCACCTGATATTTAGTGAATCAAAATCTTTTAAATGTGACTCACTTTTTTACATAACATAAGATGTACAAAAAGTTTGATAGGCCTTGTGCTACAGAACTAAAAGACTTTTCATCTTTGATCAAAATGATCCTGAGATGGAAACATGTGTATATGGGCTTTATTTCTTTTTCAGAAACATATCAGTTTTCTAACATTACATAGCAAACTACTCCAAAATTCAATGACTTAAAACATTTATCATCTATAAATTTATGTAGATAAATTTATATAAATCTATTTAATTTGTATAGATTTTATCATTTATAGACAAAACATTTGCAATGATATATTTAATCATTATCATCTCATGAAATCTGCAGGTCACCTGGGCTGTTCTGATCAGACTGGCCTCACTCATGCTTTCCAGTCAGGGTGGGTTGACTGGACTTGGATCCTTTGTGATGGTCTTGTTTATATAGCCAGGATGACTAGGGCTTTCTCCATACAGCCTCTCATCCACCAACATACTACCTAGGCTTCTTCACATGATGATAGCTAAAGTGTTTCCAAGTGCAGCAGAAGAGGGCAAGTCTCAATGTGTAAATATGTTCAAGTCTCCATTTGCATAATGCATGCTATTACTCCATTAGCCTAGCCTGGATTTAGTGTGGGAGGGGATACAGAGAAGTATGGATACAGGGAGGCATGAAATAATTGGGCACCAATCCTATAATAATCTACCAGAATAATATCCATAGGAGATAAAAACAGAATTCAAATAAATAAATGGTAGGAAGAAAATGTCTTGTAACCACTTCTCCCTTGTAAACTCTGAAAAATGTCTCTGTTGCTTAGAAAGTTAAGGAAAAGCTAAGTTATCTCATTATATTCACAACACCTAAAGCTGTTGTTTATCTCACATTTATGCTGTGGAATCCATGGTTATGATTCTAAGGGTAGAATCTGGTACAAGTGTAAGTATAAATGTTGTCTTTCCCATTACCATCACACCTATTTACAGACTGTCAGCAACAATGTGCACTGCTCTCTGAGTAGAGATTCAATTGCTCACAGAGAGTCCTATCAAGGGCCAGCTGTGCTTCCTTAGAGCTGCTTGTTATCAGTCTTCATGTGTGAAAAAAATATTATGAAAATGATGAACATCACCACTACCTATTTCATAAGTTAACCACATGGCTGGTGGACAAATATAAATGCAGCCTGTGTCTGAATAAGAGGAAATATCATCCAACACAGCAAATTCAAAATCTATAGGCACAAAATGATCTGTTGTTACTTATAAATGACCAAACTCTATTTCTTTGACTCTGGTTGCTATTTAATCCATTGAAGGCTTAACACACACACACACACACACACACACACACGACTCTGTTGTGCTCTTATAACCATATCAGGAGCCACATCAATGGGAAAGAAGAGAATAATAGAGAAAAGCATAAATTAATTTACTTCCAGCCCTAAGGTACACAGCACTGTTCCCCTAGGCCCACCCAGTTGTAATTATGAATTGGTACAATGCCTGCCCATGCCATCTGCTGTTTTCTAAGGCTCATGCCTTATCTGTTGCAGAGTATTCCATAAGCAATCTAGACTCAGCATTGTGTTCTCTGCATACAGAAGACTTCTCAGCCTAGGAACAGATCAAGGAAACTCCCACTAACATTTGGCTAAAAGCCACCTGCTATCAAGAGAGCTGAGGCACGTAATCAACAAAAACAACAAAAAAGAAAAAAACCCAATAAACAAACAAACGAAACAGAGAGAAAGAGAGAGAGAAGATAATGACTATTTCACATTATTAATGTTTTTCAATGTCTTTTTTTTTTTTTTTTGTGGTACGCGGGCCTCTCACTGCTGTAGCCTCTCCCATTGTGGAGCACAGGCTCCGGACGCGCAGGCTCAGCGGCCATGGCTCACGGGCCCAGCCGCTCCGCGGCATGTGGGATCTTCCTGGACTGGGACACAAACCCATGTCCCCTGCATCGGCAGCTGGACTCCCAACCACTGCGCCACCAGGGAAGCCCTCAATGTCTTTTATGACATGTGAAAGCATAGTAGTCATTTTGTCATGCTGCTGGTCCTTCTCACTCTCTCTTTAAATGAAGTCATTAAGATTTGGATCAGCAGTTGTCAAGCTTATTATCTTTCTCTATTAAAAAAGAATAAAACTACATTTGATAAGATTTTATAAAGTTATTTAATTAACACAAATAAACATATCTAAACAAGACTGTAGAAGAAAAACATCTTAATTTTATATAATTCTCCATGATTTTTTTTCCAGTCTTTCTATACTGCATTAATAGATCTCTAAAATAGAAAGGTTTTCCTTCTTCAATTTTTGACGTTTGGGTATGTGAGTGTGCACATATGTGTTTTTACTTTCCCTTAACTGACTGGGATTTGGAAAATGTTCTGGAAATAGGATAAAGTAAACTATAAGTGGCCTATTTAACTTTGGTCTGCCCAAATAGCCTCTCTCCAAATACTTAAATATGAAAATGCAAAGTAAGTGAGTTAGAATATTATAGAACAGTAACATGTAAACTCAATGTTTATCAGCACTTACTTTCCCTCCTTTACTTTAGACTCTTGAATTTTTAGATCAGTAGCTCTCAGACATGAGCTAGTTAAAATGGCATTCACCATTCTAACTGTTGGCATACCTCAGTGAACCAGACAAAGTGCTTGTTGTCATGAGAATTTATGCTAATGAGCCTCACAGCCAGATTTTCTAATTCACTGGTTTGAGAAAGGCATCATGAGAAATTTGCTCTATATAATATTTTTCCTTCAATAACTTTAAAGGAAACTGTTTTACTGCAATTCTCACTATATATTACCACTCAGAAAAGAATACTGAATAGATATTTAATGACAGAAAATGTAAAAGGACAAAAACAATCAAACCATTCAAATCCAAGTATTTCTAGGAGGAGGAGAAAAGATGGTAGAGTAAGACACGAACTCACCTCTTCTTACGGAAACACCAAAATCACAACTAACTGCTGAAAAACCATTGCAAAAAATAAAAGCTTGAACCTACCAGAAAAAGATACCCTACATCCAAAGACAAAGAAGAAGCCAAAATGAGATGGTAGGAGGGGTGCAATCGCAATAAAATCAAATCCCATACATGCTGGATGGGTGACTCAGAAACTGGAAAATAATTATACCACAGAACTTCTCCCATATGAGTGAAAGTTCTGAGCCCCACTTCAGGCTCCCCAGCCTGGAGGTCTGGCAATAGGAGGAGGAGCCCCCAGAGAATCTGGCTTTGAAGACCAGTGGAGTTTGATTGCAGAAATTCCACAGGACTGGGGGAAATAGAAATTCCACTCTTGGAGGGTGCACAGAAGGTCTCACGCACACCCGAACCCAAGTCTCTCAAGAGACTGGGCCAGACTTACCTGCTAGTATTTGAGGGTCTCCTGCAGAGGCCAGGGGCAGCTGTGGCTTACTGCAGGGACAAGGACACTGGCAGCAGTAGTTCTGGGGAGTACTCATTAGTGTGAGCCCTCTTGGAGGCTGCCATTTTCTCACCAAGGCCTGGCCCCACCCGATAGACTGTAGGCTCTAGTGTTGGGATGCCTCAGGCCAAACAACCAACAGGGTGGGAACACAGCCCCACACATCAGCAGACAGGCTGTTTAAAGTCTTCCTGAGTACACAGCTGCCTGATAAACACACCCCCTGACATGGCCCCGCCCACCAGAAGGACAACACCCAGCTCCACTCACCAGTGGGCAGATATGAGTCCTTCTCACCAGAAAGCTTGCACAAGCCTCTTAGACAGCCTCATCCACCAGGAGGAAGACAGCAGAAACAAGAAGAACTATAACCCTGCAGCCTGCGGAACAGAAACTGCAATCACAGAAAGTTAGACAAAATGAGACGGCAGAGGAATATGTCCCAGATGAAGGAACAAGATAAAACCTCAGAAGAACAACTAAGTGAAGTGGAGATAGGCAATCTACCTAAAAAATAATTCAGAGTAATGGTAGTAAAGATGATCCAAGATCTCAGAAAAATAATGGAGGCACATATCGAGAAGATATAAGAAATGTTTAAAAAAGACCTAGAAGCACTAAAGAACAAACAAACAGAGATGAACAATACAATAACTGAAATGAAAAATATACTAGAAAGAATCAATAGTAGAAATCAATACTAGAAAGAATCAATAATAACTGAGGCAGAAAAATAGATAAGTGAGCTGGAAGACAGAATGGTGGAAATCACTGCCATGGAACAGAATAAAGAAAAAAGAATGAAGAGAAATGAAGACAGTCTAAGTGACCTCGGGAACAACATTAGACACACCAACATTCACATTATAGGGGTCACAGAAGGAGAAAAGAGAAAGGACCTGAGAAAATATTTGAAGAGATAATAGTTGAAAACTTCCTTAACATGGGAAAGGAAACAGTCACCCAAGTTCAGGAAGCACAGAGAGTCCCAGGCAGGATAATCCCAAGAAGGAACATGCCAAGACACATAGTAATCAAACTGACAAAAAATTAAAGACAAAGAAAAAATATTAAAAGCAACAAGGGAAAAGCAACAAATAGCATACAAGGGAACTCCCATAAGGGTATCAGCTGATTTCTCAGCAAAAATTCTGTAGGCCACAAGGGAGTGGCATGATATATTTAAAGTGATGAAAGGGAAGAACCTAAAACCAAGAATACTCTACCCAGCAAGGCTCTCTCAGATTCATTGGAGAAATCAAAAGCTTTACAGACAAGCTAAACCTAAGAGAATTCAGCACCACCACAGCAGCTTTGCAACAAATGCTAAAGAAACTTCTCTCCACAGAAAAGAAAAGGCCACAACTAGAAACAAGAAAATTACAAATGGAAAAGCTCACTGGTAAAGGCAAACATACAGTAAAGGTTGGAAATTATCTGCAGACAAATATGATATCAAAACCAGCAACTGTGAAAGAGGAGAGCACAAATGCAGGATATTGGAAATGCATTTGAAATTAAAAGACAAGCAACTTAAAACAATCTTGTCTACATATAGACTATATCAAATCCAAGGATTTCTAAACAGTGAAATAGTGCTTGGCTGAAGAACAGACTCGAAAGTTAACTAGAAAGTAACTACACTATATTACATTTGTGTTGACCGTTTCCCAATAAGAACCTGCTTATGGGGATATTCCTTATTTGGATCAATTTTTCTTACCTGTATTAATAAAATAGAAATTCTCCATCTCTTTTACATTCAGTACATATCTTTTACTCCTAATACTATTTAGAAGAATGACAACTTCTGATTGCTGTAATCCCACATCATCTAGAGTTATGTCTTTGTTAGAAGTTGCTTGTGAATTAAAAATAAATAAAAAATTACAAGAGATAATGATAATTCTCTCTTGGATTTTCTTCTTCACTCATCCCTTATAAGCATATGATTTTTGAGAAAAAACACAAGACTAGTGTTTAATATAGTTTCTAGGAATTTTAAATTACTAAATAAAGACCGTAGTAGAAAAATATAACACAAAAGAGAAAATGTACACTAACATGGTTCAAACATTTTATATTCCACAGAATTATTGTCATTTAACTTTAATTAGATCTGATTATACATATCTATCAAAATTAAATCCTATATGTCCAATTATTTCTATAAGAAAATCTAGTAAATAAACTGATTTACTTATTAGTATGCTACTTTTTAAGACATTGTTTATGTACATAAGGTAATCTTTGTAAGCATCAAGGGAAAAATTCTTGTCTGAGATAAGTACAAAGGAGCCTGTCTAGGCAATGTGGACATTAAGAATGCTTTTAGTGACCAATTTTTCACTTTTAATTTTATTATCTTGTTTTAAATGTTCCTTAATGAGCAAGTACTCCACTCTGTCAGACCAAGAAGGTAAATTTTAATAAAAACGTGAAATCATAATTTTAGAGCAGACTCTTAGAGATTTTATAATCTAATCCCAGTCTCAAAGATAGCAATACATTTTTAATGAATATTCCTGAATTTACTTTTTTGACATTTTGTTTTCTTTTTTTTTATAAATTTAAAGTATATATTGTTCTATGCATCATAGTAAATTAATTTAACACTTTTTTGTAATTATTTATCATGTTATTAGATTAGATTAGATTAAAGATGTGATCATGAAAACAACAGAAAAGGCCAAAATAGCAATAGTTTAAGAAGACAGTGGTTTTATGATTCTTTTATATAAACATCCAGATAGGCTCTCTGAACTGGTATAGGGCTACACAGTTTTGGGAGGCCAACCTCTTATTTTGTTATTCTGCCATCTTGCTAGGATCCTGAGAAATTTAATTTTTATTTTAGAAAGAAATGAGCCCAGCTAACATTGAAGTGTTCTATTTTATTTATTTTTGTCTGTGTTTTGGGTCTTCGTTGCTGCGTACCGGCTTTCTCTAGTTGTGGCGAGTGAGGGCTACTCTTTGTTGTGGTGTGGGGGCTTCCCATTGCAGTGGTGGTTTCTCTTGTTGTAGAGCACAGACCCTAGTGTGTGTGGGCTTCAGTAGTTGGGGTACACAGGTTTAGTAGTTCTGGCACATGAGCTTAGTTGCTCCATGGCATGTGGGATCTTCCTGGACCAGGGATCGAACATGTGTCCCCTGCACTGGCAGGTGGATAATTTTTTTTTCTTTTTGGAAGGCAGATCCTTAACCACTGCACCACCAGGGAAGTCCCTGGAGTGTTCTAATACTGAGAGAAAAAAGGGAGAACTGATACTGTGTTTCAAATAGCACCATCTATCCATTTGCCACTTGGTCACTCAAATATCTACATACCAACTTTTCCCATACTTTCCTCCTTCTCAGAGTCCTATCTAGAAATTATAACTGGGTCACATTCCAGAATATTAGACAGCTGCCTAGTCCTCTCCATCAGGCCTAGACTTGAACCCTTATACTCCAGTGTCCCATAAAATGTACAAGAAAATTCATCTGTTCCCAGTACAATTCATTACGGAAGGCTGCAATAGAGAACACAACCGCAACAAATAAAACTCATTTGCAAAAGGGAAGATGGGAAAAGAAAGCAGTCCTCTGAGAGTGATTGTGATTATTTCCTTTTCTAGAAAATTCCTTAGCCAACAGATTTGGTTGTACAAGGAGGTACACACTTGCCAATCATACTCATACTTTGTCCCTCATCCTCTTTGGCCATATCTGACGATTTCACTGAGGAGCCTGCTCATCGTTAAGTCTGTGCAGCTTTTGTAGCCGACACGCTGCTGATATAGGTTTGGATGCCTAGGAAGTAGCTTTAGGTACTGGGAGAATTGTAAGCCAGGATTGTGGTTTATTTGTCAATACCATTCTTTCAAAAACATTTAGTAAATTTATGGTCAATTTACTCCTTGTCAATTCATGTGCAAGTAAACCATAAGATTTCTTTTAATCATTTTTTTAAGGCTTGATTATTTTGGTCTTTTATTTTTTTTTAACCTCTGTGCCCTACCTATATCCTCTCTTCCAAATTGATGCTGAATTTGGTACTATGTGAAATAGGAAACTTGAATTGAGCAGAGCAGATAATACCTTAATTCTAATCTTTGCCACTGAGATACTCTCATTATTTGACAAAGCAGTTTAAGAGAAAACTACTGCTTAAATGCTACCCTCATACCAGTGTCAGGGTAGGATAATGGAGCTTCTGTATTTCAGTACAGCAATACATCAAATCTTTTACTAGTCACTATTCAAATTAGGTCAAAGACCAAAGTCTAACCACCTGCTTGATCAGATCTCTTTTCCTTTCCATCTCTTCTAACTCCCTGACAAATTACAGCATGAGTTCATTTTCCTTACAGCATTTTGCTGAAGATGGCTGGAAGCAGTCTCCATAAACCAAAGGTTTAAATTATCTCTAAATAATTTCATCTAAATCTATAGCACTGATTGACCAGTCTTCTAAAGAAAGAAGGGGAATTTAACCAAATGTTATATCACAATATAACAAGAGTCACCAGTTTCCAGCATATAATTTCTGAGTGCTCACCAATTACTGTCCATAAACCAGTGATTCATGTTGTCTTTTTTTCTATAATATCTCAATTCCAGATTCCAAATTCAGTATTAATTACAGCTAGGCTCAAAAATAAGTGCTAAAAAATCCTGTTTGGTGTTTCCAGAAGTACCTTCATCATTATTTCTTTAGTAATGATCAGGTGATTCTCTAAACATTTAATTTAGACCAGTGGTGATAACTGGTGGTGATTTTGTTTCCCCCATCCTCAGGGCACATTTGCCAGTATCTTGAGACATTTTTGGTTGTCACGTTTTGGGAGGTGCTACTGGCAACTAGTGGGTAGAGGTCAGGGATGATGCTACACATCCTACAATGCAAAGACAGGCCTCCTTACCCAACAATTATATGGCCCAAAATATCAACAGCACTGAGATTGAGAAATGCTGATATAGTTTTCACTTTTTATTTTTTCTAATGACTATCATTGCTTCTCTCTCTTTCTCTCTCATGGGACCCCAAGTTCTCACCCTCCTTCTTTTTTTTTCTTTTTTTAGCTTTTCGTTATTAATTTATTAATTTTTATTAATATAGGCATCTTGGAAGTTACAACATTTTAAGGTGGAACAAAGATAAACACATTCAATTGGAAATTCAGAGCTAAATGGAGAGAAAGCAAAATAAGAGATTACTAATTGGTGATTCCATTTGGGGTCTTTTCTAGCACATACGAACAGTTAAAAAGCCAGTGTGACTGGAACACAGAGAGGAAGAGTTGTGGGATATGAGGTCTGAGATGATAAAAGGATTTTATGAGTCTTTTTAAGAATATGGGTTCAATTCTGATGGAAATCAGGAAATAGTGAAAGGATATGTGTTGACAATTTTCATAATCAACCTTATATTTTAAGGTCATTACTCTGGTGTTTAAGATGATAGTAGAATTAAGAGGAACAAAGATGGAAGCAGGCACGAAGCAAATGATGAGCCACAAAACGGCTTTGAGGAGGCAAAGCGAATTTTGACCTCCAGGTTCGTTCCCTGGAACCATCCATTTCATTCTATCTCATGAAACTAGAAAAAGAACACAGAACAGAACCAGTTGTGAACATCTTTTACATCTCTAAGAATGTGAATAGCAGTGTGTGTGTGTGTGTGTGTGTGTGTGTGTGTGTTTCCTAGAATAGATGTCCAATGCACTATCTTGGTTGAACTGGAAAGCAGATCTTATCCTGAAAAGGAGGATGAAATAATGAAAGCCTCATGTGTTTCTCTCAAGGAAGAAATTAATTGAGCCAAAACTGTCCATCTATCAGTTGAACAAGAGAACAAGTAAACCAATAGAGGGGGGAAAAAAAACAGACATAATGAATAAAACAATCTTAAAGGTAAAAAGAGTGACTTCAAGATAATAAAAGATTTTATTCAAAGGGAATTTAATAGTAAATATTTCAAAGCACATAGATGAAAATATACAATTAGTATTCCTTATGTAACTTATAGAGAGTATAATATAAATATACATGTTATATACTTGCATATATATCTTATATACAGCACATAAACACACATCTATATGTATATATAATAAATTTAAAGGGATAATTTGATAAATCCACAGGAAGTGTATGCAATTTCAGCAATCCTCCCTAAGGGGTTATTGAGACAAGTAAATAAAAACTTATTGAGTTTTGGAAGATTAAAGAATGCAGTGGACAATTTTAAATTTATGGCCATATATAAATGTAGAAGTCTGTGGGATTTGGGGACAGATCAAGGAAAAAGATATGACCACTAGCAGCAGTAATAAACATAAGCTTTACTGGTTGGTGCTTGGAGGGGATTGCAAGATAGGGGAAGTGTCTCACAGCAGAAGACTCTCTAGAGGCTTACAGCACTGGAGCCACCTTTAAGAAGGGGAGAAGAGCAAGGAATCTCAAAGGGAGAGGGTAGTCTAAGAAGGGGCTGACATGTCTAGGTGTTATTGCTAGTCAGCATAGTGGGGAGTCTCTGGGTTACAGAATTTGGAGGGGCCATTTTACCTTGGGGTCTTTTTACTACAGATGGCATTATTTCATTCATTTTTATGGCTGAGTAGTATTTCATTGTGTGTGTGTGTGTGTGTGTGTGTGTGCGCTTGTGTGTGTGTAAAGGTTTACTTTCAGGGAGTTGTTTAAATATAATAATACAAATGAACTTATTTACAAAACAGAAACAGACTCACAAACTTAGAGAACAAATTTATGGTTACCAGGGGGAAGGTTGTGGGGGAGGGATAGTTAGGGAGTTTCGGATTGACATATACACACTGTTATATTCAAAATGGATAACCAACAAGGACCTACTGTATAACACAGGACAGTCTCAGACACTGCTGGGACAACATTAAATGCACAAACATTCAAATTATAGAGTCCCAGAAGAAGAAGAGAAAAAGAAAGGGCTTGAGAAAAATATTTGAAGAGAATATAGTCAAAAACTTGCCACACATGGGAAAGGAAATGGTCAGTCGAGTCCAGGAATCACAGAGAGTCCTATACAGGATAAACTCAAGGAGAAACACGCTGAGAGACATATTAATCAAACGAACAAAAATTTAAAAATAAAAAAAAGCAGCAAGGGAAAAGCAACAAATAACATAAAAGGGAATCCCCATAAGGTTAACAGCTGATTTTTTAGCAGAAACTCTGCAGGCCAGAAGGGAGTGGTAGGATATATTTAAAATCATGAAAGGGAAAAACCTACAACCAAGATTACTCTACCCAGCAAGGATCTAATTCAGGTTTGATGGAGAAAACAAAAGTTTAACAGAGAAGCAAAAGCTAAGAGAATTCAGCACCACCAAACCAGCTCTACAACAAATGCTAAAGGAACTTCTCTAAGCAGAAAGCACAAGAGAAGAAAAGGACCTACAAAAACGACTACAAAACAATTAAGAAAATGGTAATAGGAACATATATATCAATAATTACCTTAAATGTGAATGGATTAAATGCTCCAAACAAAAGACACAGGCTCGCTAAATGGATACAAAAACAAGACCCATATATATGCTGTCTACAAGAGATCCACTTCAGACCTAAGGATACAAACAGATTGAAAGTGAGGGGATGGAAAAAGATATTCCATGCAAATGGAAATCAAAAGAAAGTGGGAGTAGCAATACTCATTTAGGACAATTTAGACTTTAAAATAAAGAATGTTACAAGAGACAAGGAAGGATACTACATAATGATCAAGGGATCAATCCAAAAAGAAGATATAACAATTATAAATATATATACACCCAATATAGGAGCACCTCAATACATAAGGCAAGTGCTAACAACTATAAAAGGGGAAATTGACAGTAACACAATAATAGTGGGGGACTTTAAACCTCACTTACATCAATGGGCAGATCATCCAGACAGAAAATTAATAAGGAAACACAAGCTTTAAATGACAATAGGCCTGATAGGCTTAATTGACTTTTATAGGACATTCCATCTGAAGACAGCCGATTACACTTTCTTCTCAAGTGTACATGGAACATTCTCCAGGATAGATCACATCTTTGGTAACAAATCAAGGCTCAGTAAATTTAAGAAAATTGAAATCATATCAAGCACATTTTCTGACTACAACGCTATGAGATTAGAAACCAGTTACAGGAAGAAAACTGTAAAAAACACAAACACATGGAGGCTAAACAATGCACTACTAAATAACCAAGACATCATTGAAGAAATCCAAGAGGAAGTCAGAAAATACCTAGAGACAAATGACAATGAGAACACAACAACCCAAAACCTATGGGATGCAGCAAAAGCAGTTCTAAGAGGGAAGTTTTATAGCATTACAATCCTACCTCAAGAAACAAGAAAAATCTCAAATAAACAATCTAAGCTTAAACCTAAAACAACTAGAGAAAGAAGAACAATCAAAACATAAGGGGGCTTCCCTGGTGGCACAGTGGTTCAGAGTCCGCCTGCCGATGCAGGGGACACGGGTTCATGCCCCAGTCTGGGAAGATCCCACAGCCGGCGGAGAGGCTAGGCCTGTGAGCCATGGGCACTGAGTCTGCATGTCCGGAGCCTGTGCTCCACAACGGGAGAGGCCACAACAGTGAGAGGCCCATGTACCGCAAAAAAACAAAACAAAACAAAAACCCCCAAAAAACCCATAAAGTTACTAGAAAGAAACAAATCATAAAGATGAGAGCGGAAATAAATGAAATAGAAACAAAGAGAACAATAGCAAAGATCAATAAAACTAAAAGCTCGTTCTTTTGAGAGGATAAACAAAATTGATAAACCTTTAGCCAGACTCATCAAGAAAAAGAGGGAGAGGACTCAAATCAATAAAATTAGAAATGAAAAAGGAGAAGTTACAATGGACACTGCAGAAACACAAAGCATCATAACAGAATACTACATGCAACTATATACCAATAAAATGGACAACCTGGAAGAAATGGACAAATTCTTAGAAAGGTATAACCTTCCAAGACTGAACCAGGAAGAAATAGAAAATACGAACAGACCAATCACAAGTAATGAAATTTAAACTGTGATTTAAAATCTTCCAACAGGGCTTCCCTGGTGGCGCAGTGGTTGAGAGTCCGCCTGCCGATGCAGGGGATGCAGATTCGTTCCCCCGTCTGGGAAGATCCCACATGCCGCAGAGTGGCTGGGCCCGTGAGCCATGGC